>NC_090652.1:103078432-103275663 GCF_040937935.1 Hyperolius riggenbachi
GCTAGGTTCCTCTTCTCCGTCACTATTCAGGAATGATTTACTGTTTGTTTTTGCACTGCCTGTTTTCTCACAGATCATATGAGAACAGCTGAGAGATTTTTAGATGCAGAGAAGGATCTGAAAAAAAGGATGTGAGAAAACGCGGAAAAGCCGCCGCATGTGCCAAGAGCAAGGCGGCTGACTCCGCGTCCAACGCGGCGGTTTGCACGCATAGACACGCGTCTGGTGGTATGGTGGAATGCAGAAAGGCCGCCACATGTCCTGACGGCAAAGCAGCTGTTTCCGCGTTCAACGCGGCGGTTTGCATGCAGCAGCGTGCGCTTGGTGTGGCTGGGTCTGTTAGTGCACATAGGCAGATGGAGAGCTACGCGCGCGGGCCTGAACTCAGGACCTTTATACCAGCAGGGGAAGTGTCAGCTGATCAGGAAGATCAGCTGATTCCTGCAGGACTCATGATTGGCTGAATGGCTCAGGCGGGGCGTCAGAGTCCAGCAACTATATATTCTGCTGCTTGTCAGTTGCTGGTTGTCTGCCATTGCTAACACTTACGTGTAGGCCCTCACACCCCAGACTAGGAATACTGAGTATCTTCTGTGTATTCTCTAGCATAGTTCCAGGGTGTTGAGATCAAGGCCCTCACATCCAAGACTAGGGAACTGTTTTGTCTTTGTGTTATATTACAGACTAGTTCCAGGGTGTTGATGATCACGGAACTCACACCCAAGACTAGGGAATTGTATTATCATTTATGTTATACTCCAGACTAGTTTCAGGGTGTTGATGATCACGGAACTCACACCCAAGACTAGGGAATTGTATTATCATTTATGTTATGCTCCAGACTAGTTCCAGGGTGTTGTGACTACGGGCCTCACACCCCAGACTAGGATTGTGCTATTACTGTGTTACGTTAGCCCAGTTCAGGGCAAAACCTTACATATTAGTAGCAGGGCTTCCTGCAACCTAGCCTTGGTCCCTCGCTCAGGGGTCCACAGGCTACAGGAATATCACCCACCGTCAGGGGTGAATTCCTCAGGAGTATAGGCGGCCAGCTCCTCTGGTGGTCTTTACTCAGAGTTGTTACTGTTGCACCAAACACTTACACTCTCTCAGGTGTCTAGAGGTTAGACATATCTGATTATTGACGATTCCGCAGATCCTCAATAATCGGGTATATCTGTATTCTTGGGGATACTGCGGATCGCCAAGGATCAGATTCTCTCTCTGGTTGCTGACACCGATCGTTACAGAATGGACAACCCAAATGGACGCACTGTATAGCCATGTTGAAGTCCTGACCACCGCGGTAAACCAACTTTCCGCGGCAGTTTTGAACCAACAGACCCAGATATGTCAGATATTTGGAACTATTCAGGAACTTCAATCGGCTGTGAACTCAGTGCGATCTCCTCTAGTTACGACCATCCGTATGTCCGTACCTGAAATTTTTTCTGGCGACAGATCTGACTTTCGAAACTTTAGAAACAGAGTGTTATCATACTTTGAGTTAAGGCCTAATTCGTCTGGAACCGAGGCACAGAGAATTACGTTCATTAAGACTCTGTTGTCAGGGGATTCCCAGACCTGGGCATATGGTCTTCCTATTGGGCATCAGGCCCTGACCTCGGTCGATGAATTTTTTAAGGCTATGGCTATGATTTACGATGACCCAGACATCGCCTCGACTTCTGAACGGAAGCTCAGGCTTCTGCGTCAGGGCAAAGGTCCGGTGGAGAATTATGCTGCGGAGTTCAGGAGGTGGGCAGTCTCGGCTAGATGGGGCGCATTCGCCCTCCTAGACTGTTTTTTGGCCGGATTGTCAGATACTATTCATGAGGTAATGATAGGCCATCCTGAGCCCGAATCATTGGATGAGGCAATCTCTTTGGCCATACAGATAGATCGCCGTTTGAGCCACCAGAGACAGGTTCGTGGTAGAGTGGCCAGAAGGTCTATCTTACACGACTCTTCTCGGTCTCCCTCACCTCCAGGTGAACCTATGCAGATTGAGTACACAAGGTTGAGTCTGGGGGAAAAGAGTCGCAGGAGCCCAAAGAGGAACGCCTTACATGGTTCCACTAGGCCAGACAAATGCTATCGCCTAGGATTGGTCAAAACCATAGGTGAACAGGGTTCATCCCTGAACGATGGTCGGCTGAGCCTTCCTTGTTCGGTTAAGTGGGAAGGTCGGACCAAGTCTGCAGAAGCCATGGTGGACTCGGGTTCATCAGCGAACCTCATAGATTATGATTTTGCCAAAAGTCTGGGGATACCGTTATCTGCACCCGACCGGCAGTTTTCGGTCACTGCAGTGGATGACTCTCCATTGCGCAGTGCCCAGTTTCTTTCCCAGACCCCCCTACTGTCATGTTTAGAGCATTGCATGAAGAGAGTTTACAGTTCCTGGTCCTGCCGATGAAAGGCTCTGCTGTTGTTCTCGGTATGCCCTGGTTGCAACTTCACTCTCCGCGGATTGACTGGGCTTCAGGACAGCTGCTGGACTGGTCAGCCCATTGTCATGAGCACTGTTTGAAGAAGGGAGGGTGAGGTGGATAAAACCAAAATACAGGTCGCAGGAAAGACAGGACAGTGTACAGATATTTTTAATGGTTCCGGTTCCTCTCGGTTACCTCTAATGCATAAATCTGATAGCAAAAGCCCCAAAGCAGAGGCTTTAGACAGGGGTTTTGGGCCCAAAACCATTCTACCACCGAAAAAAACAGGCTGACTGTGAGAAAACGCGGAAGCACCGCCGCATGCGCATATGGCAAGGCGGCGGATTCCGCGTCCAGCGTGACCACTGATGTATTATTATTATTATTATTATTATTTAGTATTTATATAGCGCCGACATATTACGCAGCGCTGTACAGTATATATATATATATATATATATCTTGTCACTAACTGTCCCTCAAAGGAGCTCACAATCTAATCCCTACCATTGCCATATGTCTATATTATGTAGTGTAAGTACAGTAGTCTAGGGCCAATTTTTTTTAGGGGGAGCAAATTAACTTATCCGTATGTTTTTGGAATGTGGGAGGAAACCGGAGTGCCCGGAGAAAACCCACGCAGACACGGAGAGAACATACAAACTCTTTGCAGATAGTGCCCTGGCTGGGATTCGAACCAGGGACCCAGCGCTGCAAGGCGAGAGAGCTAACCACTACGCCACCGTGCTGCCTAACCACTACGCCACCGTGCTCACTCGTCTTTGTGTCTGCCTGAACGCGGAGGAACCGCCGCATGCGCTGGCGGCATGGCGTCGGATTCCGCGTGCAGCACAACAGGCATTTCACAGCAGGGTTCTGGTGTGGCTGGGAGCTGTAGTCCAAATAGGTTTAGGTGGACGCGCGCGCGCGCTGAGAGGAAGAGCTTTGTACCAGTCAGTGGGGGATCCGCTGACCAGGCTGGTCAGCTGACGCCAGAAACGGTTTCCATTGGTCCAGCACTTGGGGGAGGCGCTGGAGAGCGCTGAGCTATATATACTGGTGGCTGGGCATTTGCTGGTTGTCTGCCGTTGCGATCACTACGTGGTAGCACTCAGACCTTGTCTGTATCTGTGTTATTAGACCAGTTTCCAAAGGTGTTGATGGCCAAGGATCTCACACCTTAGTCTAGGAATTCTGTTATCATCTGTATTGTTATCTAGACCAGTTTCCAAGGTGTTGACGGCCAAGGAACTCACACCTTAATGTGAATTTACAGATGGTACAAAATTCCTAGACTATCTAGTCTAGTTCCTGGAGTGCAGGCGCGGAGCTAGGGGGGGTCTGGGTAGGACAAGTGCCCCGGGGCGCCGGGTCCCCAAGGGCGCCCAGCTGAGCTTCGGGGGTTTTTTTTTTTTGGCTGAGGGGAGCAGCGCAGAGAAGAGGGAGAGCTGTGCGGACGATGGGGAAGGGGGGCCATCTCCCCCCTCCTTCCCTCACCTTAGGTGCTCTCTCTCTCCCTCGCTGTCCCCTCCAATGTCTGTCCGGTGGCTGGCAGCGGCGGGCGGAACTCACCTCCGTCACGCTCCAGCGCCGCGTCGGAACACCGGCCGGAAGTTCGGGTGCGCAGCCGCTGCTCTGGACCAGACCAGAGTAGCGGCAGATCCATCCGGCGCTGCGACGAGACGGAGGTAAGTTCCGCCCGCCGCTGCCAGCCACCGGACAGACATTGGAGGGGACAGCGAGGGAGAGAGAGCAGCTCTTCCTCTTCTCTGCGCTGCTCCCCTCCTGCTGGGGAGGGGGACACCTGGCTACCTACTCTGGGCACCTATACCTCTGGCTACCTACTCTGGGCACATATACCCCTGGCTACTGGCTACCTACTCTGGGCACCTATACCTCTGGCTACCTACTCTGGGCACATATACCCCTGGCTACTGGCTACCTACTCTGGGCACCTATACCTCTGGCTACCTACTCTGGGCACATATACCCCTGGCTACTGGCTACCTACTCTGGGCACATATACCCCTGGCGACCTACTCTGGGCACATATACCCCTGGCTACCTACTCTAGGCACATATACCCCTGCCTACATATATTGGGCACATATACCCCTAACTACATATACTGGGCATATACCCCTGGCTACCTACTCTGGCCACATATAACCCTGGCTACCTACTCTGGGCACATATACCCCTGCCTACATATAATGGGCACATATACCCCTAACTACATATACTGGGCATATACCCCTGGCTACCTACTCTGGGCACATATACCCCTGGCTACCTACTCTGGGCACATATACCCCTGCCTACATATATTGGGCACATATACCCCTAATTACATATACTGGGCATATACCCCTGGCTACCTACCCTGGGCACCTATACCCCTGGCTACCTACTCTGGGCACCTATACCCCTGGCTACCTACTCTGGGCACATATACCCCTGGCTACCTACTCCGGGCACATAAACCCCTGGCTACCTACTCTGGGCACATATACCTCTGGCTACCTACTCTGGGCACATATACCCCTGGCTACCTACTCTGGGCACATATACCCCTGCCTACATATACTGGGCATATATACCCCTGGCTACATATACTGGGCATATATACCCCTGGCTACATATACTGGGCATATATACCCCCTGGCTACGTGGACTGGGCATATATACCCCCTGGCTACATATACTGGGCATATATACCCCTGGCTACATATACTGGGCATATATACAACCTGGCTACGTGGACTGGGCATATATACCCCCTGGCTACTTATACTGGGCATATATACCCCTGGCTACATATACTGGGCATATATACCCCTGGCTACATATACTGGGCATATATACCCCCTGGCTACGTGGACTGGGCATATATACCCCCTGGCTACATATACTGGGCATATATACCCCTGGCTACATATACTGGGCATATATACCCCCTGGCTACTTATACTGGGCATATATACCCCTGGCTACATATACTGGGCATATATACCCCCTGGCTACATATACTTGGCATATATACCCCTGGCTACATATACTGGGCATATATACCCCTGCCTATATATACTGGGCATATATACCCCCTGCCTACATATATTGGGCATATATACCCCTGGCTACATATACTGGGCATATATACCCCCTGGCTACGTGGACTGGGCATATATACCCCCTGGCTACATATACTGGGCATATATACCCCTGGCTACATATACTGGGCATATATACCCCTGGCTACATATACTGGGCACATATACGCCTGACTATATATACTGGGCACATATTATTCTCCTGGCTACATATACTGGGCATATATACCCCTGCCTATATATACTGGGCATATATACCCCCTGCCTACATATATTGGGCATATATACCCCTGGCTACATATACTGGGCATATATACCCCCTGGCTACGTGGACTGGGCATATATACCCCCTGGCTACATATACTGGGCATATATACCCCTGGCTACATATACTGGGCATATATACCCCTGGCTACATATACTGGGCACATATACGCCTGACTATATATACTGGGCACATATTATTCTCCTGGCTACATATACTGGGCATATATACCACTGGCTACATATACTGGGCACATATACCTCTGGCTACATATACTGGGCACACATACCCCTGCCTACATATACTGGGCACATATACCCCTGGCTAACTGTTCTGTGGACATCTCTACCCCTGGCTACCTGTTCTGGGGACATCTATACCGCTGGCCACCTATTCTGGGGACATCTATACTGCTGGCCACCTATTGTGGGGACAACTATAGACCTGGGGCTACCTATTTTTGGGGAACCACGTCAGATTGAGTGTATTTTGGAGAACTGCTGCCAGGTGAGAGGCGTCTACCATATTAAGGGGGCATTCTACCTATTTATGTGAAATGCTGTCTATTTATGTGACTCATGACTGCTGAATTTGTCTTTTTGGGGGCCTCATGGTTACTGAATTTGTCTTGTTGGGGGCCTCATGATTTGTTGGGGGCCTCAAGATCGCTGAATTTGTCTTGTTGGGGGCCTCATGATTGCTAAATTTGTCTTGTTGGGGGCCTCATGATTGCTGAGTTGGTTATGTTGGGGGCCTCATGATTGCTGAATTTGTCTTGATGGGGGGGGGCTCATGATTGCTGAATTTGTCTTGGAACATGCTGGAAGGTACATACTGAGGGAGGGTGGGTGAGCGTGAGCCTGCTAACCTCCATATACATTTGGCTCCACCCATAACCACGCCCACAATTATTATGTGACCACGCCCCTTTTTGGCGCGGCAACCTTCACTTTGGGGGGGCGCATTAATAGTCTTTGTCCCCGGGCGCTGAAAATCCTAGCTACGCCTCTGCTGGAGTGTGAAAATCTTGGAGCTCACACTCAAGTCTAGGCATTGTTGATTATTTGTTATGACCTTCTGCTTTCCTGACCATTCTTCTGATCTCTGATTGTGTACCTTTGTCATTCTTATACTCTGTTGCTGAACTCGGCTAGTCTCTGGAATCCGCATCTGCCTCTTGTCTCTGTACCTTATCTGTCTGTTGCCGACCTGGCCTGTCTGACCTCGAGAACTATCTTCCCTGTCTGGAGATAGTTCACAGACCTGTCAGTGACACTTCACCATTGGTGTCACTCACCTTCTGTCCTTCTCTCTCTCAGCCTTGCTCCTCCCCTTGGGGAGCTTCAGGCCTGTAGAAGGAATCTGATCCATAGCGCATTAATAGTCTTTGTCCCCGGGCGCTGAAAATCCTAGCTACGCCTCTGCTGGAGTGTGAAAATCTTGGAGCTCACACTCAAGTCTAGGCATTGTTGATTATTTGTTATGACCTTCTGCTTTCCTGACCATTCTTCTGATCTCTGATTGTGTACCTTTGTCATTCTTATACTCTGTTGCTGAACTCGGCTAGTCTCTGGAATCCGCATCTGCCTCCTGTCTCTGTACCTTATCTGTCTGTTGCCGACCTGGCCTGTCCGACCTCGAGAACTATCTTCCCTGTCTGGAGATAGTTCACAGACCTGTCAGTGACACTTCACCATTGGTGTCACTCACCTTCTGTCCTTCTCTCTCTCAGCCTTGCTCCTCCCCTTGGGGAGCTTCAGGCCTGTAGAAGGAATCTGATCCATAGCGCATTAATAGTCTTTGTCCCCGGGCGCTGAAAATCCTAGCTACGCCTCTGCTGGAGTGTGAAAATCTTGGAGCTCACACTCAAGTCTAGGCATTGTTGATTATTTGTTATGACCTTCTGCTTTCCTGACCATTCTTCTGATCTCTGATTGTGTACCTTTGTCATTCTTATACTCTGTTGCTGAACTCGGCTAGTCTCTGGAATCCGCATCTGCCTCCTGTCTCTGTACCTTATCTGTCTGTTGCCGACCTGGCCTGTCCGACCTCGAGAACTATCTTCCCTGTCTGGAGATAGTTCACAGACCTGTCAGTGACACTTCACCATTGGTGTCACTCACCTTCTGTCCTTCTCTCTCTCAGCCTTGCTCCTCCCCTTGGGGAGCTTCAGGCCTTTAGAAGGAATCTGATCCATAGCAGTATCTCTTACTGTCTAGCACCCATCTTACGGGTGTGTTCCTCAAAGTATTACTGTTGCACCAAAACACTCTCATCTCTCAGGTGTCCAGAGGTTAGTAGATATTTCTGATTATCGGTGATACTGCAGATCATCAATAATCGGGTATATTCTGTATTCTCGGTGATACTGCAGATCACCGGTAATCAGATCCTCTCTGTGTTACACCGATCGTTACACTGACAAGAAATCATTTTCTGCATCCCTGCCCGGGTCAGCGCTGCATGTGGATTCCACTCCCTCCCTCCCTGGGTTGATAGATGGCCGGCATGAGTATGAGATAAAGAGGAAATTCTCTAACTTACATCCTGGAAAGCCAGGAAGGAGATGTCCGGAGTCCACTCCTCAGGGGGGGGGGGGGGGGGGGGTACTGTGAGAAAACGCGGAAAAGCCGCCGCATGTGCAAAGAGCAAGGCAGCTGACTCTGCGTCCAACGCGGCGGTTTGCACGCATAGACACGCGTCTGGTGGTATGGTGGAATGCGGAAAGGCCGCCACATGTCCTGACGGCAAAGCAGCTGTTTCCGCATCCAGCGCGGCGGTTTGCATGCAGCAGCGTGCGCTTGGTGTGGCTGGGTCTGTTAGTGACATAGGCAGATGGAGAGCTACGCGCACACGGGCCTGAACTCAGGACCTTTATACCAGCAGGGGAAGTGTCAGCTGATCAGGAAGATCAGCTGATTCCTGCAGGACTCATGATTGGCTGAATGGCTCGGGCAGGGCGTCAGACTAGGGAATTGTATTATCATTTATGTTATACTCCAGACTAGTTCCAGGGTGTTGATAATCACGGAACTCACACCCAAGACTAGGGAATTGTATTATCATTTATGTTATGCTCCAGACTAGTTCCAGGGTGTTGTGACTACGGGCCTCACACCCCAGACTAGGATTGTGCTATTACTGTGTTACGTTAGCCCAGTTCAGGGCAAAACCTTACATATTAGTAGCAGGGCTTCCTGCAACCCAGCCTCGGTCCCTCGCTCAGGGGTCCACAGGCTACAGGAATATCACCCACCATCAGGGGTGAATTCCTCAGGAGTACAGGCCGCCAGCTCCTCTGGTGGTCTTTACTCAGAGTTGTTACTGTTGCACCAAACACTTACACTCTCTCAGGTGTCTAGAGGTTAGACATATCTGATTATTGACGATTCCGCAGATCCTCAATAATCGGGTATATCTGTATTCTTGGGGATACTGCGGATCGCCAAGGATCAGATTCTCTCTCTGGTTGCTGACACCGATCGTTACAAAGGACCTGTACTTTTTCCTTACTTGGATGCTATCCCCCCTCCCCCCCCCCCCCTTTCAGAATGAGCTATTCGTGGCTGTAAACTGCTTACTTTAGATTGTTCAGATTGATGATTATTAACACACGTTTGAAGGTATATTTCTGCTGTCTATCATTCTGAATATCCAAGAAGTTTTAAATCAGGATGATACCATTTATTGGCTAACTACAAATGAATAAGAATAAACAAGCTTTCGGCCTTGCAGCCTTCGTCAGGTTTACATCCTGTTAGTTTGTAAGCTGGTGGTACAGTCAGCTTATATACATGCAAGATCAAAAGGGAAAACAGATATTTTTTTCAAGCATAAATACGTCATTAAGATGCCTTAATACAAACAGACCATCTAAATGGGGTAAGATAAGGATCCTTGTTTACTCCTTTGCTCACAGACCTGGTATTAGGATTGACCCTGAGGTATCGTAAATTCTTAGTTCACAAGTTCAGCTAGAGTGGCTGAGACAGTTCATATATCATCAATCTCATACCAATATAGAAAGTTGTTGTCCTTATTCAAACCCTTCTGCACAGCTTTGAACCAATTTATAAATTTTGTTTCTGCTATTAATCGGTCATTTGACGTTTTGAAGCCGCCCTTCAGGGCAGTGACACGAAGATCATCCATGCTGTGTCCGTTGGACCGAAAGTGTGTAGCAACTGGGAGTCCGGATTTGGTATCATTAATAGTGTGCCTGTGTCCATTCATACGTTTGCGCAGAGTTTGTCCAGTTTCTCCCGCGTACATAACATTGGGGCATTTAGCACACATGATCAGATATACCAGATTGGTGGACCCACAGGAAAATTTACCTTGTACTCTGTACTCCTGTTGTGAACCTGGTATCGTTACCCTGTCAGTGGAGTAAATGTGTCTGCAGGTCCCACATATTTTTCGTCGGCAGGGTGATGTTCCGTTTTGTTGAGGCCTATTCAAAGAGCTCCTGACAATCATCTGTTTTAGATTGTGTGGTTGCCGGTATGACAAGAGTGGAGGTTTAGGGAATATCGTTCTCAGTCTGTGATCCTTGTGAAAAATGGGATGAAGTTCCTTAGCAATCCTCCTTAAGATTTCCAGGTGTGGGTTGTAGGTGACAACCAAAGGGACACGTTTCACTTTCTGGTTTTGCTTATATTTTAGGAGTTCAGTCCTGGGGATGTTGCTGGCTTTCCTGATTTGGGCCTCAGCCATGGGAGGACTGTAACCTTGTTTAATGAAAGTGTTCTTAAGGTGATCCAGGTGCTTGTCTCTGTCCATCCTGTCAGAACAAATCCCGTTGTACCTTATAGCTTGGCTGTAAATTATTGAGTTCTTAATGTGTTTGGGATGAAAACTGTCATATCTTAGGTATGTGCTGAGCAAGTCAGCCAATTAGTAGGAGAGGGCTTCAGTTGCATATAGACAATGGCTATATGACCAGCAGGGGGCACCAGCTTGCAGGATATTCCCTCTCATCTGCCCCCCTCCTAACTAAACTGCATGGGATACTACAATAATTAAAAACAATGATGCATGAGCCAGCCTGGGGCCCCGGGAACTCTCACTGCCCGGGGCCCCAGAACCAGCATCTAACACCATATGTGAGCGCAGCCAAAACCTTGGAGCTGCCACATCCAAGGCCTGTCTCCTACTGCTCTAAAACTTACCAAACACACAATTGGAGAACCTCACTCCCAAACAGTTCTCTGCTGCTTTATAAAGCCTGCAGGCTGCTTATAAGCCAATGAAAAGTGCACACATAATACACCAAGCTAGGTGTATTATGTGTGCACTTTTCATTGGCTTATAAGCAGCCTGCAGGCTTTATAAAGCAGCAGAGAACTGTTTGGGAGTGAGGTTCTCCAATTGTGTGTTTGGTGAGTTTTAGAGCAGTAGGAGACAGGCCTTGGATGTGGCAGCTCCAAGGTTTTGGCTGCGCTCACATATGGTGTTAGATGCTGGTTCTGGGGCCCCGGGCAGTGAGAGTTCCCGGGGCCCCAGGCTGGCTCATGCATCATTGTTTTTAATTATTGCAGTATCCCATGCAGTTTAGTTAGGAGGGGGGCAGATGAGAGGGAATATCCTGCACGCTGGTGCCCCCTGCTGGTCATATAGCCATTGTCTATATGCAACTGAAGCCCTCTCCTACTAATTGGCTGACTTGCTCAGCTTTTGCTTGATTATCACTGCAAGCTAGGTGTATTATGTGTGCACTTTTCATTGGCTTATAAGCAGCCTGCAGGCTTTATAAAGCAGCAGAGAACTGTTTGGGAGTGAGGTTCTCCAATTGTGTGTTTGGTAAGTTTTAGAGCAGTAGGAGACAGGCCTTGGATGTGGCAGCTCCAAGGTTTTGGCTGCGCTCACATATGGTGTTAGATGCTGGTTCTGGGGCCCCGGGCAGTGAGAGTTCCCGGGGCCCCAGGCTGGCTCATGCATCATTGTTTTTAATTATTGTAGTATCCCATGCAGTTTAGTTAGGAGGGGGGCAGATGAGAGGGAATATCCTGCACGCTGGTGCCCCCTGCTGGTCATATAGCCATTGTCTATATGCAACTGAAGCCCTCTCCTACTAATTGACTGACTTGCTCAGCTTTTGCTTGATTATCACTGCAAGCTAGGTGTATTATGTGTGCACTTTTCATTGGCTTATAAGCAGCCTGCAGGCTTTATAAAGCAGCAGAGAACTGTTTGGGAGTGAGGTTCTCCAATTGTGTGTTTGGTAAGTTTTAGAGCAGTAGGAGACAGGCCTTGGATGTGGCAGCTCCAAGGTTTTGGCTGCGCTCACATATGGTGTTAGATGCTGGTTCTGGGGCCCCGGGCAGTGAGAGTTCCCGGGGCCCCAGGCTGGCTCATGCATCATTGTTTTTAATTATTGTAGTATCCCATGCAGTTTAGTTAGGAGGGGGGCAGATGAGAGGGAATATCCTGCACGCTGGTGCCCCCTGCTGGTCATATAGCCATTGTCTATATGCAACTGAAGCCCTCTCCTACTAATTGGCTGACTTGCTCAGCTTTTGCTTGATTATCACTGCAAGCTAGGTGTATTATGTGTGCACTTTTCATTGGCTTATAAGCAGCCTGCAGGCTTTATAAAGCAGCAGAGAACTGTTTGGGAGTGAGGTTCTCCAATTGTGTGTTTGGTAAGTTTTAGAGCAGTAGGAGACAGGCCTTGGATGTGGCAGCTCCAAGGTTTTGGCTGCGCTCACATATGGTGTTAGATGCTGGTTCTGGGGCCCCGGGCAGTGAGAGTTCCTGGGGCCCCAGGCTGGCTCATGCATCATTGTTTTTAATTATTGTAGTATCCCATGCAGTTTAGTTAGGAGGGGGGCAGATGAGAGGGAATATCCTGCACGCTGGTGCCCCCTGCTGGTCATATAGCCATTGTCTATATGCAACTGAAGCCCTCTCCTACTAATTGACTGACTTGCTCAGCTTTTGCTTGATTATCACTGCAAGCTAGGTGTATTATGTGTGCACTTTTCATTGGCTTATAAGCAGCCTGCAGGCTTTATAAAGCAGCAGAGAACTGTTTGGGAGTGAGGTTCTCCAATTGTGTGTTTGGTAAGTTTTAGAGCAGTAGGAGACAGGCCTTGGATGTGGCAGCTCCAAGGTTTTGGCTGCGCTCACATATGGTGTTAGATGCTGGTTCTGGGGCCCCGGGCAGTGAGAGTTCCCGGGGCCCCAGGCTGGCTCATGCATCATTGTTTTTAATTATTGTAGTATCCCATGCAGTTTAGTTAGGAGGGGGGCAGATGAGAGGGAATATCCTGCACGCTGGTGCCCCCTGCTGGTCATATAGCCATTGTCTATATGCAACTGAAGCCCTCTCCTACTAATTGACTGACTTGCTCAGCTTTTGCTTGATTATCACTGCAAGCTAGGTGTATTATGTGTGCACTTTTCATTGGCTTATAAGCAGCCTGCAGGCTTTATAAAGCAGCAGAGAACTGTTTGGGAGTGAGGTTCTCCAATTGTGTGTTTGGTAAGTTTTAGAGCAGTAGGAGACAGGCCTTGGATGTGGCAGCTCCAAGGTTTTGGCTGCGCTCACATATGGTGTTAGATGCTGGTTCTGGGGCCCCGGACAGTGAGAGTTCCCGGGGCCCCAGGCTGGCTCATGCATCATTGTTTTTAATTATTGTAGTATCCCATGCAGTTTAGTTAGGAGGGGGGCAGATGAGAGGGAATATCCTGCACGCTGGTGCCCCCTGCTGGTCATATAGCCATTGTCTATATGCAACTGAAGCCCTCTCCTACTAATTGGCTGACTTGCTCAGCTTTTGCTTGATTATCACTGCAAGCTAGGTGTATTATGTGTGCACTTTTCATTGGCTTATAAGCAGCCTGCAGGCTTTATAAAGCAGCAGAGAACTGTTTGGGAGTGAGGTTCTCCAATTGTGTGTTTGGTAAGTTTTAGAGCAGTAGGAGACAGGCCTTGGATGTGGCAGCTCCAAGGTTTTGGCTGCGCTCACATATGGTGTTAGATGCTGGTTCTGGGGCCCCGGGCAGTGAGAGTTCCCGGGGCCCCAGGCTGGCTCATGCATCATTGTTTTTAATTATTGTAGTATCCCATGCAGTTTAGTTAGGAGGGGGGCAGATGAGAGGGAATATCCTGCACGCTGGTGCCCCCTGCTGGTCATATAGCCATTGTCTATATGCAACTGAAGCCCTCTCCTACTAATTGGCTGACTTGCTCAGCTTTTGCTTGATTATCACTGCAAGCTAGGTGTATTATGTGTGCACTTTTCATTGGCTTATAAGCAGCCTGCAGGCTTTATAAAGCAGCAGAGAACTGTTTGGGAGTGAGGTTCTCCAATTGTGTGTTTGGTAAGTTTTAGAGCAGTAGGAGACAGGCCTTGGATGTGGCAGCTCCAAGGTTTTGGCTGCGCTCACATATGGTGTTAGATGCTGGTTCTGGGGCCCCGGGCAGTGAGAGTTCCCGGGGCCCCAGGCTGGCTCATGCATCATTGTTTTTAATTATTGTAGTATCCCATGCAGTTTAGTTAGGAGGGGGGCAGATGAGAGGGAATATCCTGCACGCTGGTGCCCCCTGCTGGTCATATAGCCATTGTCTATATGCAACTGAAGCCCTCTCCTACTAATTGGCTGACTTGCTCAGCTTTTGCTTGATTATCACTGCAAGCTAGGTGTATTATGTGTGCACTTTTCATTGGCTTATAAGCAGCCTGCAGGCTTTATAAAGCAGCAGAGAACTGTTTGGGAGTGAGGTTCTCCAATTGTGTGTTTGGTAAGTTTTAGAGCAGTAGGAGACAGGCCTTGGATGTGGCAGCTCCAAGGTTTTGGCTGCGCTCACATATGGTGTTAGATGCTGGTTCTGGGGCCCCGGGCAGTGAGAGTTCCCGGGGCCCCAGGCTGGCTCATGCATCATTGTTTTTAATTATTGTAGTATCCCATGCAGTTTAGTTAGGAGGGGGGCAGATGAGAGGGAATATCCTGCACGCTGGTGCCCCCTGCTGGTCATATAGCCATTGTCTATATGCAACTGAAGCCCTCTCCTACTAATTGGCTGACTTGCTCAGCTTTTGCTTGATTATCACTGCAAGCTAGGTGTATTATGTGTGCACTTTTCATTGGCTTATAAGCAGCCTGCAGGCTTTATAAAGCAGCAGAGAACTGTTTGGGAGTGAGGTTCTCCAATTGTGTGTTTGGTAAGTTTTAGAGCAGTAGGAGACAGGCCTTGGATGTGGCAGCTCCAAGGTTTTGGCTGCGCTCACATATGGTGTTAGATGCTGGTTCTGGGGCCCCGGGCAGTGAGAGTTCCTGGGGCCCCAGGCTGGCTCATGCATCATTGTTTTTAATTATTGTAGTATCCCATGCAGTTTAGTTAGGAGGGGGGCAGATGAGAGGGAATATCCTGCACGCTGGTGCCCCCTGCTGGTCATATAGCCATTGTCTATATGCAACTGAAGCCCTCTCCTACTAATTGGCTGACTTGCTCAGCTTTTGCTTGATTATCACTGCAAGCTAGGTGTATTATGTGTGCACTTTTCATTGGCTTATAAGCAGCCTGCAGGCTTTATAAAGCAGCAGAGAACTGTTTGGGAGTGAGGTTCTCCAATTGTGTGTTTGGTAAGTTTTAGAGCAGTAGGAGACAGGCCTTGGATGTGGCAGCTCCAAGGTTTTGGCTGCGCTCACATATGGTGTTAGATGCTGGTTCTGGGGCCCCGGGCAGTGAGAGTTCCCGGGGCCCCAGGCTGGCTCATGCATCATTGTTTTTAATTATTGTAGTATCCCATGCAGTTTAGTTAGGAGGGGGGCAGATGAGAGGGAATATCCTGCACGCTGGTGCCCCCTGCTGGTCATATAGCCATTGTCTATATGCAACTGAAGCCCTCTCCTACTAATTGGCTGACTTGCTCAGCTTTTGCTTGATTATCACTGCAAGCTAGGTGTATTATGTGTGCACTTTTCATTGGCTTATAAGCAGCCTGCAGGCTTTATAAAGCAGCAGAGAACTGTTTGGGAGTGAGGTTCTCCAATTGTGTGTTTGGTAAGTTTTAGAGCAGTAGGAGACAGGCCTTGGATGTGGCAGCTCCAAGGTTTTGGCTGCGCTCACATATGGTGTTAGATGCTGGTTCTGGGGCCCCGGGCAGTGAGAGTTCCCGGGGCCCCAGGCTGGCTCATGCATCATTGTTTTTAATTATTGTAGTATCCCATGCAGTTTAGTTAGGAGGGGGGCAGATGAGAGGGAATATCCTGCACGCTGGTGCCCCCTGCTGGTCATATAGCCATTGTCTATATGCAACTGAAGCCCTCTCCTACTAATTGGCTGACTTGCTCAGCTTTTGCTTGATTATCACTGCAAGCTAGGTGTATTATGTGTGCACTTTTCATTGGCTTATAAGCAGCCTGCAGGCTTTATAAAGCAGCAGAGAACTGTTTGGGAGTGATGTTCTCCAATTGTGTGTTTGGTAAGTTTTAGAGCAGTAGGAGACAGGCCTTGGATGTGGCAGCTCCAAGGTTTTGGCTGCGCTCACATATGGTGTTAGATGCTGGTTCTGGGGCCCCGGGCAGTGAGAGTTCCCGGGGCCCCAGGCTGGCTCATGCATCATTGTTTTTAATTATTGTAGTATCCCATGCAGTTTAGTTAGGAGGGGGGCAGATGAGAGGGAATATCCTGCACGCTGGTGCCCCCTGCTGGTCATATAGCCATTGTCTATATGCAACTGAAGCCCTCTCCTACTAATTGGCTGACTTGCTCAGCTTTTGCTTGATTATCACTGCAAGCTAGGTGTATTATGTGTGCACTTTTCATTGGCTTATAAGCAGCCTGCAGGCTTTATAAAGCAGCAGAGAACTGTTTGGGAGTGAGGTTCTCCAATTGTGTGTTTGGTAAGTTTTAGAGCAGTAGGAGACAGGCCTTGGATGTGGCAGCTCCAAGGTTTTGGCTGCGCTCACATATGGTGTTAGATGCTGGTTCTGGGGCCCCGGGCAGTGAGAGTTCCTGGGGCCCCAGGCTGGCTCATGCATCATTGTTTTTAATTATTGTAGTATCCCATGCAGTTTAGTTAGGAGGGGGGCAGATGAGAGGGAATATCCTGCACGCTGGTGCCCCCTGCTGGTCATATAGCCATTGTCTATATGCAACTGAAGCCCTCTCCTACTAATTGACTGACTTGCTCAGCTTTTGCTTGATTATCACTGCAAGCTAGGTGTATTATGTGTGCACTTTTCATTGGCTTATAAGCAGCCTGCAGGCTTTATAAAGCAGCAGAGAACTGTTTGGGAGTGAGGTTCTCCAATTGTGTGTTTGGTAAGTTTTAGAGCAGTAGGAGACAGGCCTTGGATGTGGCAGCTCCAAGGTTTTGGCTGCGCTCACATATGGTGTTAGATGCTGGTTCTGGGGCCCCGGGCAGTGAGAGTTCCCGGGGCCCCAGGCTGGCTCATGCATCATTGTTTTTAATTATTGTAGTATCCCATGCAGTTTAGTTAGGAGGGGGGCAGATGAGAGGGAATATCCTGCACGCTGGTGCCCCCTGCTGGTCATATAGCCATTGTCTATATGCAACTGAAGCCCTCTCCTACTAATTGGCTGACTTGCTCAGCTTTTGCTTGATTATCACTGCAAGCTAGGTGTATTATGTGTGCACTTTTCATTGGCTTATAAGCAGCCTGCAGGCTTTATAAAGCAGCAGAGAACTGTTTGGGAGTGAGGTTCTCCAATTGTGTGTTTGGTAAGTTTTAGAGCAGTAGGAGACAGGCCTTGGATGTGGCAGCTCCAAGGTTTTGGCTGCGCTCACATATGGTGTTAGATGCTGGTTCTGGGGCCCCGGGCAGTGAGAGTTCCCGGGGCCCCAGGCTGGCTCATGCATCATTGTTTTTAATTATTGTAGTATCCCATGCAGTTTAGTTAGGAGGGGGGCAGATGAGAGGGAATATCCTGCACGCTGGTGCCCCCTGCTGGTCATATAGCCATTGTCTATATGCAACTGAAGCCCTCTCCTACTAATTGGCTGACTTGCTCAGCTTTTGCTTGATTATCACTGCAAGCTAGGTGTATTATGTGTGCACTTTTCATTGGCTTATAAGCAGCCTGCAGGCTTTATAAAGCAGCAGAGAACTGTTTGGGAGTGAGGTTCTCCAATTGTGTGTTTGGTAAGTTTTAGAGCAGTAGGAGACAGGCCTTGGATGTGGCAGCTCCAAGGTTTTGGCTGCGCTCACATATGGTGTTAGATGCTGGTTCTGGGGCCCCGGGCAGTGAGAGTTCCCGGGGCCCCAGGCTGGCTCATGCATCATTGTTTTTAATTATTGCAGTATCCCATGCAGTTTAGTTAGGAGGGGGGCAGATGAGAGGGAATATCCTGCACGCTGGTGCCCCCTGCTGGTCATATAGCCATTGTCTATATGCAACTGAAGCCCTCTCCTACTAATTGGCTGACTTGCTCAGCTTTTGCTTGATTATCACTGCAAGCTAGGTGTATTATGTGTGCACTTTTCATTGGCTTATAAGCAGCCTGCAGGCTTTATAAAGCAGCAGAGAACTGTTTGGGAGTGAGGTTCTCCAATTGTGTGTTTGGTAAGTTTTAGAGCAGTAGGAGACAGGCCTTGGATGTGGCAGCTCCAAGGTTTTGGCTGCGCTCACATATGGTGTTAGATGCTGGTTCTGGGGCCCCGGGCAGTGAGAGTTCCCAGGGCCCCAGGCTGGCTCATGCATCATTTTTTTTTAAATATCTTAGGTATGTGGGACGGTCTGTAGGTTTGCGATACACAGAGGTTTGTATGTTGTTACCCCTGATGTATATGGTGGTGTCCAGAAAGTTAATCTCTGTGTAAGAGTAGGTAAGTTTCAATTTGATTGTAGGATGGAAGGCAAACTGGAGAAGATCATCCTCACTTGCGGACCAGATGATTAAAATATCATCAATGAAGCGGAAGTAGGCCAAGGGTTTTATGCCACATGCATTGAGGTATTCCTCTTCGATTTTGGCAGGATACCACCCACCTCCTGAACAAACTGACAGCCATCGGCCCAGTACCTGACTGGCCACGATGGACGTGGAGTCCCTGTACACGAACATTCCCCATGATGATGGTATTGCGGCCTGGGTCAGGGCATACCTGTAAAGCCTATTACTGGACTGATCAAATTCATTCTCACTCATAATTATTTCACTTTTGGACAGGACCTCTATTTACAGCAGATGGGCGTGGCAATGGGTTCGCGATTCGCTCCACAGTATGCAAATCTATTCATGGTCAAAATCGAAGAGTAATACCTCAATGCATGTGGCATAAAACCCTTGGCCTACTTCCGCTTCATTGATGATATTTTAATCATCTGGTCCGCAAGTGAGGAAGATCTTCTCCAGTTCCACAGGAACTTCAATGCCTTCCATCCTACAATCAAATTGAAACTTACCTACTCTCACACAGAGATTAACTTTCTGGACACCACCATATATATCAGGGGTAACAACATACAAACCTCTGTTTATCGCAAACCTGCAGACCGTCCCACATACCTAAGATATGACAGTTTTCATCCCAAGCACATTAAGAACTCTATAATTTACAGCCAAGCTATAAGGTACCACCGGATTTGTTCTGACAGGATGGACAGAGACAAGCACCTGGATCACCTTAAGAACACTTTCATTAAACAAGGTTACAGTCCTCCCATGGCTGAGGCCCAAATCAGGAAAGCCAGCAACATCCCCAGGACTGAACTGAAATATAAGCAAAACCAGAAAGAGGAACGTGTCCCTTTGGTTGTCACCTACAGCCCACACCTGGAAATCTTAAGGAGGATTGCTAAGGAACTTAATCCCATTTTACACAAGGATCACAGACTGAGAACGATATTCCCTAAACCTCCACTCTTGTCATACCGGCAACCACACAATCTAAAACAGATGATTGTCAGGAGCTCTTTGAATAGGCCTCAACAAAACGGAACATCACCCTGCCGACAAAAAATATGTGGGACCTGCAGACACATTTACTCCACTGACAGGGTAACGATACCAGGTTCACAACAGGAGTACAGAGTACAAGGTAAATTTTCCTGTGGGTCCACCAATCTGGTATATCTGATAATGTGTGCTAAAGGCCCCAATGTTATGTACGTGGGAGAAACTGGACAAACTCTGCGCAAACGTATGAATGGACACAGGCACACTATTAATGATACCAAATCTGGACTCCCAGTTGCTACACACTTTCGGTCCAACGGACACAGCATGGATGATCTTCGTGTCACTGCCCTGAAGGGCGGCTTCAAAACGTCAAATGACCGATTAATAGCAGAAACAAAATTTATAAATTGGTTCAAAGCTGTGCAGAAGGGTTTGAATAAGGACAACAACTTTCTATATTGGTATGAGATTGATGATATATGAACTGTCTCAGCCACTCTAGCTGAACTTGTGAACTAAGAATTTACGATACCTCAGGGTCAATCCTAATACCAGGTCTGTGAGCAAAGGAGTAAACAAGGATCCTTATCTTACCCCATTTAGATGGTCTGTTTGTATTAAGGCATCTTAATGACGTATTTATGCTTGAAAAAAATATCTGTTTTCCCTTTTGATCTTGCATGTATATAAGCTGACTGTGCCACCAGCTTGCAAACTAACAGGATGTAAACCTGACAAAGGCTGCAAGGCCGAAAGCTTGTTTATTCTAATTCATTTGTAGTTAGCCAATAAATGGTATCATCCTGATTTAAAACTTCTTGCTTTTACTGATGGCTAACACGGTACAATACCCTACTGCTACTACTCTGAATATCCAGTACAGCCAGTGAAGATTGTTTCTGTATGCTGGATGTTCTGGACATATGCCTCCATAGTTATGCCCACAGTAACAACTGTTCTCTGTAAATGTCATGTTTTCTTCACATAAAACATGAAAAGATGAAAAAAAAGCCTTTGTATTGCTATTTGCTAGTAATTACTGGAAATATACAGTATATGGCATTTACAATTTTAGTTAACTTTGATAGTTGTCCTTTAATGTAGGTTGGAAGGTGGAACTCCTAAATATTACAACGGTAGAGGGGTGAAGGAGACCTTCATGCCAGAATGGAAAAGAGGGTAGAAGGGAGGAAGGTAACATTCCTTTCTGTTATAATGGGAAGTAATGTAGAGAAGTGGGACACTGTCATGTTAAAGTTAAGGAGGTGCGAATGAAGAGACGCTCAGTGCTTGACCAGAGGAATCTGAAACGTTATTGTTTAAAGCAGGTCATTCATTTAATCAGAGGACAATCTGAGAGCTCATTTTTACATATTAAATGAAACATAATAGAGCTGATCTGAATGACCTTTTAGAAAGCCATACAAACTTGCAGTGAGAAAGTAATCTGTAACTTACATGGTGTGTGTATAAGGAAAGACAGATTATCCAGCTAGATATTGATTCCAAGATTCATTTAATTTAAAAAGTCAATTTGCTGGAAATTCCCTTGGGTCAAGTGCCCCCGTGTCTGTGACAGATAGTAATGCTCTGGAACCAATTTTCTACCTGTGGGAACTAAAAGCAACGGTGAGCCCTGAATTCTTACTGCCAGCCTATCCTGTAAAGAGGACATGTCTTACGTCTAGCTATTAACAGCACTTTTCTTGCAGCATTGAATCTGGGATTTAACATCCAAGAGGCGAGCTGAGTCATCTGATTCAGGTGACATATTACAGACGGGCACTAATGGAGAGACAAGTGTTCAGTAATTTCTGTCTGTAGGAGAACTGTGTAGCCCAGGCCATGCGGTCCATCCATGCCTTCATGAAAGGTGTTGGCATTATCCACAGTCTGAAGTCAGGATAGCAAAGGCAAAGGACCCCACCCACTCTGGAAACCATTATCTAAATCTTCTCTACTCAGGTCACTGCTACAGGTCCCTACCCCCCAGGACCACAAGACATATAGACTCCTTCTACCTCCAAGCTGTCCAGCTCCTTAACCAGCCCCTCTCCCCCCTTGATCCAGGGCCCCAACTTGCTGTTTGCTTTTGTCTTGTTTCTCTGTTTTGTGCTACTACTGAGCTGTCTGTACGAAAAATATTTCCATATACAAACCCCAAGGCCGGATTTGTACTTTTTACCGTCAAAGCCCCACTATCACCAGCTGCACCCGGAACCACAGCCAAACTACTTCACCAACAAGGCAGGGATTAGACTGTAGGATCCTCTGAGGACAGTTAGTGAAGTGATGGCAGGGACTACAATAGAAGCTCCTCTGAAGACAGCGACATGATGGCAGGGATTAGATTGTAAACTCCTTGGTGACTGACACATTCAGTGAGTGACAGGCAGCTAA
The DNA here is from genome assembly GCF_040937935.1 of Hyperolius riggenbachi. Lineage (NCBI taxonomy): Eukaryota > Metazoa > Chordata > Amphibia > Anura > Hyperoliidae > Hyperolius > Hyperolius riggenbachi. Next base: position 103,100,520 of record NC_090652.1, read on the forward strand.
TAGATCACTCTAAGTGTCCCGTTCACTGGCCAATTATCCACCGAGTGCCAGATCCGGCTGTTGGTAGCCATCCACCGCTATGTGCAAACTCTGTGTAGCAGGATGAATGTTTGACAGGCTAACTCAGGTATGGGCAAACTTGGCCCTCCAGCTGTTAAGGAACTACAAGTCCCACAATGCATTGCAGGAGCCTGACAGCCACAATCATGACTCATAAAGGCAAATGCATTATTGGACTTTTAGTTCCTCAACAGCTGGAGGGCCAAGTTTGCCCATGCCTGGGCTAACTGCTACTGCCACCATGTTGCCCACAGCCCACCCCTTCCTGCTTTGGTGCCCTATGCCATGGCCTTTGTGGCCTTCCCTGAAATCCGGCCATGACAAACCCACTGGACTTGGTGAATAGACCGGATTCTGATATCTAAGTGCTGTCTTGACTATGTGATCACAGCACATAAAAACTATAGTGTTAGTGTAGTATTGTGTTATAAAACTATTACGAACGTTGAGGGTTTTACTAGATTATAATACACAAGCGCAGCATAAATCGCAACAAGCAACCACTTCGCTGTTCTTTGATTCTTTCTTTGACAGTCTGCAAACAGCCTGTTTTGGACTTTTGGCTCTCATCAATGCATGGCAGGGATTGATATGACTGTATGGGATAAAAACAGACTGTCTGCATGTTGGTTTGATGTGGCTCTGTAAATCTATAAGCTATAGGCTTGCTATACACCAGCGGTTCTGGATGCACGCCCTGGCTTCAGGGGCATAAAGAGATATTTTGCATATGCAGTAGAGATTCATTGTGGGAGACCACAATCGCTCACTTTAAGCTGAATTATCGCAAATACCTTCTGTTTTAAGAAGGCAAACTACAGTACACTAAGCATTGCTTTTTAGTAGGAGGGCTTTAGGTTCTCTTTTAGTCCCCTATACTTGCCTGGTAGATTTGGGTCAGCCCAAGCTTTTTGGGTATTCTGTTACATGGCCTAAGTGAGTGTCATAATCTATGGCCATGTAGTACCACACACTTTTTACTAAATCAAGACCAGTTTTCAGGATCACTGATGCTTTCCGATAGTCTCAAAAGCTGTAGAACAAAGCCTCTTTAACACATGAGGCTGATCTGCGCACTATTCATCTACTGGTTACCAATTTCTATTTAATACAACCAAATGGCAGAGTTTGTAACTCTAAGTGTGTTAACATTTGACAGGCAGCACAGTTACCTGGGAGCAAAAAATCACATCAATGAGGTGGCTGCCCCTCCTATAGCTGGCTAACCTATGGGGCATCTACAGTATGTCTGGCTACCTATATTGGGGTACCTATGTCTGGCTATCTATACTGGGGCACTGCTATAACTGGATAACCTATAATGAGGCACGTACAGCCGTCTAACCATTTTGGGGCACCTACAGTGGGATGCGAAAGTTTGGGCAACCTTGTTAATTGTCATGATTTTCCCGTATAAATCGTTGGTTGTTATGATAAAAAATGTCAGTTAAATATACCATATAGGAGACACACACAGTAATTTTTGAGAAGTGAAATGAAGTTTATTGCATTTACAGAAAGTGCGCAATAATTAAATAAAATTAGGCAGGTGCATACATTTGACACTGTTGTCATTTTATGTATTCCAAAACCGTTAGAACTAATTATTGGAACTCAAATTGGCTTGGTAAGCTCAGTGACCCCTGACCTACATACACGGGTGAATCCAATTATGAGAAAGAGTATTTAAGGGGGTCAGCTGTAAGTTTCCCTCGTCTTTTAATTTACTCTGAAGAATAGCAACATGAGTGTCTCAAAACAACTCTCAAATGACCTAAAGACAAAGATTGTTCACCATCATGGTTTAGGGAAAGGATACAGAAAGCTGTCTCAGAGATTTCAGCGGTCTGTTTCCATAGTTAGGAATATATTGAGGACATGGAAGACTGCAGGCTTAGTTCAAGTTAAGGCTCAAAGTGGCAGACCAAGAAAAATCTTGGATAAACAGAAGCGACGAATGGTGAGAACAGTCAGAGTCAACCCACAGACCAGCACTAAAGGCCTACAACATCATCTTGTTTCAGATGGAGTCACTGTGCATCGTTCAACCATTTGGCACACTTTACACAAGGAGATGCTGTATGTGAGAGTGATGCAGAGGAAGCCTTTTCTCCGCCCACAGCACAGAGCCACTTGAGGTATGCTAAAGCACATTTGGACAAGTCAACTTCATTTTGGAATAAGGTGCTGTGGACTGATGAAACTAAAATGTAGTTATTTGGGCATAACAAGGGGTGTTATGCATGGAGGATAAACAACACAGCATTCCAAAACAACACCTGCAACCTACAGTAAAATATGGTGGTGGTTCCATCATGCTGTGGGGTTGTGTGGCCAGTGCAGGGACTGGGAATCTTGTCAAAGTTGAAGGACGCATGGATTCCACCCAGTATCAGCAGATTCTGGAGACCAATGTCCAGGAATCAGCGACAAAGCTGAAGCTGGCTCCTTCAATAAGACAACGACTCTAAACATTGCTCAAAATCTACTAAGGCATTCATGCAGAGGAACAAGTACAACGTTCTGGAATGGCCGTCTCAGTCCCCAGACCTGAATATAATTGAAAATCTGTGGTATGAATTAAAGAGAGCTGTCCATGCTCGGAAGCCATCAAACCTGAATGAGCTAGAGATGTGTTGTAAAGAGTAATGGTCCAAAATAACTTCAACCAGAATCCAGACTCTCATTGGAACCTACAGGAAGTGTTTAGAGGCTGTAATTTCTGCAAAAGGAGGATCTATTAAATATTTCATTTCTTCTTTGTGGTGCCCATATTTATGCACCTGCCTAATTTTGTTTAATCAATTAGTGCACACTTTCTGTAAATCCAATAAACTTCATTTCACTTCTCAAATATCACTGTGTGTGTGTCCTATATGATATATTTAATTGACATTTTTTATTGTAACAACCAACAATTTATACAGGAAAATCATGATGATTAACAAGGTTGCCCAAACTTTTGCATCCCACTGTATACCTGGCTATCTATATTGGGGGAACCTATAGGGTACTGGTAAGGGCTCAGCCTTGGACACTGGCGACCTGGATTAGAATCTCGGCACCTTTTCAGTAGGAGAACTTGGGCAAGACTCCCTAACACTGCTACTGCCTATAAAGTGCGTCCTGGTGGCTGCAGCTCTGGCGATTTGTGTCCGCCAGGAGAAAAGCGCAGTATAAATGTTATTTGTCTTGTCTTTAGCTGGCTTAGCTATTTTGGGAGACCTATAGCTGGCTAACCTATACTAGGGAGCCTATGGCTGGCTGGCCTATACTGCAGCTACGTATACTTGGCTTACCTATACTGGGGGCACCTATGCCTGGCAACTATGCCTAGCTATCTATACTGGGGCACCTATAGCTGGCTAACCTATACTGGGGCCCCTATACTTTGCTATCTATACTGGGGGCACCTATCACTCCTATACTGGTACACCTATAGCTGACACATCTGACTATGGGGGGAATACAATCTGAATGTCTATGGGTGTATGTGAGAGGGGTGTGGTCTGTGTTAAGGGGCGTGGTTTAAAGCACTGGAGCTTATGTGCCTATAGGCTTCTTAGCTGTAAACCGGCCTTGAGTTACACCCCTGATGTGAAGCATATTTTTAATTTAACTGAAAATAATTTGAATTGATTATTTGGGCTCTCAAACTAGCTCATGCTCTCATACTATATAGATGTGAAAAGAGTGCATGAGATTGTCTCACCAACACTGTACGACCTCTTCAGTAAGCCAGTTTTATAGACTAATATGAACTCCGGTGTCAATGAAAAAAAAAACAGTTTGTTGTGATGCAATGTGCATATACTTGAAAAATACATTGAGTCTTGATGTATATTCAGCCATTGAGCTCAATAAGCTCTTTCTATCCACAGGACCATATTTGCCAGCTGATACTAATAATTGTATTCTGCATCTGATGAAATTGTAAGTCTAACATTTGCTCCCCCGAGGACTTATGGAACATTTGTGAAATAAATGCAGAAGCAAGGGGAATCTGTCATCCCCAAAACACTGGTTGTGCTAGGCACTGGCCTTTGGTGGCCTAGATTAGCTTGATGTGTTGCAAAGCTACAGATGATTGCAATATTTATAAAACAACACCTGCAGACCAACAGGTATAATTGTAATTCCAAGAATCATAGTGGCGTATGCAGAGGAGTATCTAAGGAAAATATATACACCACTTACAATTACTGTACCCAGAGCAGGATCATCCACCAGGCAACCTAGGCAGGTACTTGGGGCCTAGTTCATGTCAAGGGGCTCACCGGCCACCTTCTTTGACCTCTCTCCACTTCAGTGTACCAAAAGGACCAATAAGGGGCCCCAATCTACTACCTTGACGGATAGCGTCCTGTGCAGCCCCGATCACCGGGGATGAGCAGATAGGAGAGGGAGGGGGGAATTTCGCTGCGGAGGGGGGCTTTGAGGTGCCCCCCCCCCGCAACATGCCAGACAGGAGGAGCGATCAGACCCCCCCTGCACATCATCCCCATAGGGGGGAAAAAAGGAGGGCGATCTGATCGCTCTGTGTGCCAGCTGATCTGTGCTGGGGGCTGCAGAGCCCACCCAGCACAGATCACAAAAAATAACGCTGGTCCTTAAGGGGGGGTAAAGGGTAGGTCCTCAAGTGGTTAAAGGGATACTTAAGCTAGGGAGAAAAAAAATCAGTTTTTCTCACCTGGGACTTCTCCCAGCCACCTACAGCCGTCCCGTACCCTTGTAGTCACTCGCGGATCCTCCTGTCCCCCCGCCGCCACCTAGTTTCATTTTCTCCAACAAGCTTACTGCGCCTGCGCAGGCCTGGCCACGCCTCTTCTTTTTTGCATTCCCATTCACAATAGCGGCCTGTGCAGGCGCAGGATGCTATTGTGGACGGGAAAGCAAAGAAGAAGACGTGTGGCCAGGCCTGTCGGCAAAATGAAAGTAGCTGGCGGTGGGGGACCAGAGGATCTGTTAGTGACTGCGAGGGCACGGGATGGCTGCAGGGGGCTGGTAGAAGCCCCAGGTGAGTAAAACTGATTTTTTTTCTCCCTGGCTTAAGTTCCTCTTTAAAGGGTACCTGAGATGAGAAGGATATGGGGGCTGACATATTTATTTCCTTTTAAACAATACCAGTTGCCTGGTTGTCCTCCAGATCCTGTGTCTCTAATATTTTTAGCCAAATACCCTGAACAAGCATGCAGCAGATCAGGTACCCTGACTCAGCTGACTCAGATTTTGCTGAATTAGCCATATGCCTGTGCCAGGGTTTTGACTCAGACACTACTTATGGCAGAAGATCAACAGGGCTGCCAGGCAACTGGCATTGTTTACAAGGAAATAAATATGGCAGCCTCCATATGCTACTCATCTCAGGTTCCCTTTCATACAATGAATTCAGCATAATTGCTGGCTTTAGCAAGATGCGATAATCAGCAGCAGTAAGGTATGTTCTTGTTTACTGAATGTTAATACCCCAGGCTCAGTGTCTTGTTTATTTGAAGTACATCAAGCAAAAGTTTGCTTTACGTTTCTTTGTCAACCATGATTTCATGCAAGTTACCTGACATTGATTTTACGGTGCAGACTCCTTGTATTATGTGTTGGTACCAACTTTTTATTGCTGTTTTATTATGATGTAGGTTTGTTGCGAGATAAGAAATTTCTGCTGTGCAAAGGATTTTGTTGCCAGGCGCCGACTTCCTTACTATAAATGCAACAAACGAAAAAAGTCATCATAAAATCAAAGTTAACAGTCATGGTTTGAGATTGAAGGGTAACTCCATTTCTGTGCATCCTTTTTCACTACGCAAACATTATACATTTTTTTTTAATGCACAAGCTATTTTTTCATTCACAGGATGGTGCTTAAAAAAACATTCTTCCCTTGATTTGTAACCACTTAAGCCAGCCTTTCTCAAACTTTCTACCCTGGAGGAACCCTGCAAATAGCTTTTGGATCTCAAGGAACCCCTGCAAACAATTTTTTGATCTCGAGGAACCCCTGCATTTATTTTGGAGGAGACATGGTCTTTAAAAGTATGTGTGGCTGTTTATTTCACTACCCCTATTACACTGCCACACAAAATGCCATCTAGTGGCCAAAATCCAGAATACCATTACAACAAAAATATATATAATTATAGTAGGCAATATGAGCACATCTATGGCATCCATGGATATAAAATGTCGAGGAACACTTCAGGGTTATCAGCTAGATGAAGCAGCAGATCCGGAAAAGATCTCCAAATATCAGATTAGAATATACAGAGGAGATAATAGATCTAAAAAAAATATATATATATACACACACAAGACAAAAAACAATTAGTTGATCATTAAAAACTACAGCAAGCACCAAACCCCCCCCCCCCCCCCGACAAGATACCAAATGTAAATATATATTCACCGTAAGGGCACTATTACTGAGTAGACACTACAAGAATTGGGCCTATCACAAAAGACAACTATAAATTGACAATATATCGTAAAACACGCTATCTATATGTTATCATTGTTTTACAGGGCAATGTGTTTACTGGTGGATATTGTACCATTATTTGTATATTATTACAGAGTGCCCCGCAGACTTTGGTTTTAAGTGTTTTTATTGTTTTCTGTACTCAATAAAGATGATTTATACTTTTGAATATATTGGTTGAGTGGTGCGGTTTTTTAGGGAACTTCTTGTTCTTTTTGATACATATATGCTGATTGGTTCCTTTCTGCACACTCCCGACTATATATTAGAATATATATTATTGATTTATTCAGATTTTGTTATAAATTGATGTTGCTTGCCCAAATCTTTTTGCTTGAATCAGCTATTTCCGCCTATCTCCGTGCAGAGAGCCACAACAGGGCCCCTGCTGGAGCCAGGGAAGGCAAATAAATGTAGCTTGTCAGGCTTGTCGAGCCTGGATTACCGGAGACTTTGGGAAAGCCAGCGCTGGATTGCCTGCAGCTACAGAGGAGGGGGAATGTTATACGCTATAGCAGCATAGAGGGTGATATAGCGGCTGGGAACGCGGAGAATCACACGTGTTCCCAGCCTGTCAGAGGCTGTCACCGAACCCGGAAGTAGCCGCTGGCGGGGACAGGAGGATCGGAGCGAGGCTGCTAGGGCACCATACAGCTTTAGGGGGCTGAGGGATGCCCCAGGTGAGTAAAAATCATTTTTTTTTACTTAAGTATCCCTTTAAAGCGGATCCGAGATGAAAAACTAAATATAACAAGTAACTTGTCTATATATCTTATCTAAAGTTTAGATAGTTTACACAGCAAATCTATCTGCAAACAGCTTTCTTCCTGTGATACAATGACAGCAGCCATGTTGTTTGTAAACATTACACAGAGGCAGGCTTATCTGCATTTTGAGCAAAAAATCCTAATCCCCCCTCCTTCTCCCTCCTCCCCTCGGCCTCTAAAATCTCTGGCTAGTAATACCTCCCCCTCCTCCTGCCCAGGCTGAGCTCCCATGAGCTCTTGCTACTGTCTGAAAGTGCCTTGGCTCTCTAAAAACCTGTGGGCGTGGCTTTTTTAGTTTATAGGGAATTCGAGTATTAAAACAAAAAAGTATTTGCTTGAGGAATGCCCTATAAACAATAGGAAAGGAACACAATTATGCAATGTGAAAAAGTTCATCTCGGATCCTGTAAGGCTTGGTGGTGTATTCTCCACAGTCAGCATGCAACGCATGAGCTGGCGTGGAGGAGGTACACACACTAGCACCAGGAAACAGGCTATCCCTAGTATAGTGGAGGGGAGGACTGACTCCAATAGGAGATTGTGGCGCACAGAGCCGGTGCAGATCTGACAGCCACAAACAATGCTTTCGTTATAACGTCTCAGCGCAAAGTAGCGCTGAGCGCATAAACCAGAACTGAGGAGATCAGGACAGGTAGACAGAATGAACGCTTGCTAGCTAGCGGCTACTTAGCGACAGCAAGCGTCCAAAACCAGACAGACTGGAATGAGGCAGCCAATGCGTTGCGGCGATGGCGTGCCTCACAAAGACAGGACAGGATGGTCAGGAAATAGCAGGATTGAGATAGAAGAACGTAACACAGATAAATATACAATAAGTATGTTTTCCTAGCGTATTACAATTACAGCTATCAATGAAACTATTTGTTACGTCTGACTAACATATGTATATATCGGCAATGAACCGATATATGACATAAGCAGGAACGCTGACTAGGAATGGAGTAACACAGGGAACAGGACTCAGAAGGATTCACTATCTCTTCGCAGAGATGAACGCAATCCACAAACAGTAACAGAACAGGATTCAGAAGGATTCGTTATCTCTTCGCAGAGATGAACGCAATCCACAAACGGTAACAGGACAGGATTCAGAAGGATTCGTTATCTCTTCGCAGAGATGAACGCAATCCACAAACAGAACCAGGAGCAGGGTAACTACCTCAGCACGGGTGGTCACGGTACGCGCAACCTACCAAAACGTGCTGGAAAGCTGACTAACTGCACACAGGATATAAACAGTTCGTGTACGTATACGTCAGCGACACTGATGTATCACGTAACACAAATACAAGGAAAATAATAAACGTGCTGGTATGCATATATATTGGCAATGAACCAATATATGATGCAAAGACCAGCAAAGTATCTTTATAACAAGAACCACGATCGGGGGCTAAAGCGACAGCAAGACAGGCTTAGGCTGAAGCTATGAAAACCCCAGGAAACCCTGCAGGAAGCAGATCTTTATACTGAGGTCATCCAATGGGAGCAGACATGCAGATTCCCACACAGGTGAATGATAATCAGTCACAAGCCGACAGCAGGGAAAGACAGACAAAGCTATGCAGCTTGCATGGAAATAGATCAGAACTGCCTGAGCTGCAGCACTACTTCCAGCAATAGCTGCTGCAGCAGCGATCATTACAGTACCCCCGCCTTTAAAAGCGGATTCCAGACGCTTTTCAAAACTGAAATTTCCAACAAAACAGTCTGACTGATAATTCATGATGACCGGGACAGCCCGGCAAGACCGAATTCCAGAATCAGTCCCCACAAGACTGGACCCATCAGAACCAGAACCTACAGAACCATGCCCATCAGTACTACAAGCCCCAGTGTGACACCCATCAGAACCATGATTTCCAGAAGAAAGCCCTCCGAAACTCCCTGAGCGATACCCACCGCCTTCCAGGAACCGTTCAGAAACGCCAAAGCCTTTGCAATGCCCACCGGTACTGTCTTTACCAACACAAAACCCACTGTTGAACCAGTCCAAGGCACCAGGACAAGTTTTCTCAGAGACCTCCCAGAACACCTTGAAGCTCCAAAGAGATCCCCATAGGTCAGAATGCCCCTTAGGCTCACATGGAGAACTATCAAGAACCCCTATGGAACCTAGGGCAATTCCCGAGTCAGGGCCACAAGGACAAACATCAATATCAGGGCTTTCAGGGACCAGAACCATCTCTGGGCATGCAGGCAGACTGGCAACATCAGAACATGTTCCCACTAAGGAAGCATCAGAGCACGCTAACACCTTAAACACACTTGGGCATTCTGGCACACAAAGAACATCTGGGCACACTGGCACAAGAGAAACCTCTGGGCATGTCAAGGAACTGTGAGCCTCAGGGTCAGCCCAGACAGGACCAAAACCAGGACTGGCCAAAAAAAAATCATCATGACTAAACTTCGCAACCACTGGACTTTTACACGAGAATGCTGGATCAGACTTAGATGTCGCTGATTCCAGCAAAGTCAGAAACAAATCAGATTCAGGGGCACCAACAAAACAGGACAAATCTTCTGATGTATGCACTGAACCAGATAGGGACTCCACAACTACCTCTGGACTGGACAGAGACTCATTTAATACACTGGATTGGAGCTCATGAGGCGCTGCAGAACAAGTCAGTATTGCAGCAGCCCCCACTGGACTAGGCAAAACTGAGGAATTCCCTGGACAGGAAGGGGACTCTGGAACCTCTGCCACAGCGGCCAGAGAACTAGAATCTTTCAGGATACAGGGCTGGGTTTCAGGAACACTCATCAGACCGGACTGAAATTCTGAGATTTCTATTATTTTGACCAGAGAATCAGAATTATCCATGTTACAGGGCAAGACTTCTGAAACATTCAGAGGACAGGGCTGGAGTTCCTCGGCTGTTACAACACTGGAGAGGGACTCAACAACATTGGTTAAATCAGACTGTGTACAGGGCAAGGTATCTGACACACTTGCTGACGAGGACAATATTTCAATGGCTTCTGCTTTGCTGGGCAGAAATTCATCAAGTTTTATTAGAGCAGACTGTAATTCCAAAACAGCTGCTAGACAAGTGAATATTACTGCAACACCAACTGAGGTAAGCAGTGCTTCAGCCTCCTCTGCTAGAGGGTTTAAAGTATCCAAAATACTGGGTGAAGCATAAGACTCTGCGACCACAGCTTCACTGGACAGGATCACTGAACAGTCCATATTGCAGGGCAAAACCATGGAAGCACCTGCTGGACAGCAAAATGATTCTGTGACCTGAGTTTCATTGGAGAGATCTACTGCACAATTCATGGTACAGGGCAAATTTATTGGAAAATTTTCTGAACAAGGTAATAATTCTGCGATTTCAGGTTCACATAGCAGATGCTCTGAGCTATTCACGAAACTAGAGTGAGGTGTAGAAACAGGAAGATCAAGACACAATGTTTGCGCATCTGCTGGATCAGACAGGAGTTGAACTTTATTAACACAGGTAATTTCTGCAGAAGTGTTTGCAGAGACAGGCAAGATTTTTCTGGTGTCTGTTTCACTAAACAAAGAGTCATGAGTACTGGCTAGGCTGGACTCGTAAGTCAGCAGGACCTCTGGATTCTCTGCTGAGAAATTTGCGCAGGGCAAGGTTAAGAATGTATCAGTGGCTTCTGTTTTACTGGTAAGTAACACTGAGTTATCCATGGTACAGGGTGGAATTGCAGGAACTTCAATTTCACACAAAAAGAGCTCCGAATCACCTGCTGAATCAGCCAAAGGTGCTGAAGCAGGAGGGTCAGAACGCCAAATTTGCGAATTCGGAGTCACATAAAAATCATCCAAAATCAGTTCCCACACATCAATCAATGGAGCCACAAAGTCATACCCACACACACCAGTTTTTATTAGGTTATTATAGGCAGACTTAATGCATGCATTCAATACCAATTCACTTTTTGCACTGTAAAATTGACAAAATGAACTTGAATCATTCTTCCATTCATTGACCAGAGCTTCCATCTCTCCTTTCTCAAATGGAGGATTCCAAGCATACTTAACAGGCAGATCATGGTTTGCAGATATGATTGTAGCAGGGACATATATTGGGTTAATTAGCAGGTGATTGGCAGATTCCTTATTCCTAAGAATCTCCAATACCTGTAGCAAGTGCTGAACTGTAGTGTATGCAAACTTTCCTTGCTTTACAAATAAGTTGATTTGTTCAATACTCTGTAATATCTCCTCATAATCATACTCAGATAATTTTTTTAAACAAAAATCTTTATTTTCCCTAGCCAGAGTGGAAAGTTCATTAGTAGTTTCATAAGTCCATTTAACTCCCCTGAAAGACAATTGCATTTCATTATCTGTTAATGGCAGAATCTCATTATAGGTCTCAGTCGCTAAGGACTCTGCAGATCGGACACGTTTCTTAGAACGTTTGCGTTTGGCCTTAGACCCTGCTGTTTTTGATTTATTCAAGGCTGCAGGAAAATTATCAGTAACACTTTCTGCTTGCTGAACTTTTTTGCAAGCAATTGAAGGAGTAGCTGATTGGCCTGCTGCCAGGAGTTCATTAAGAGGAAAAGGCAATGGATCTATGCGCAACCAGTTATGGATCACAAACGCTAGAAATTCCAGCGGTCTATCTTTCAAATCGGAATGATTGAGAACATCAAATGCCCACTGGAATAATTCCCCTTTAAACAAAATATAACTTAGTTGGAGTGCCCAGGTTGAAACAGGAGTCGCTTGGAGATCAGGATTGGCCAGGAACCTGGCACATTCAGAGAAAAACTCATTTTCTGTTTCAGAGCTAAGTTCTTCAAATTTCTTAAAGGAACAGGAACCATAATTAACAGTGTCATACTTTCTGGGAATCCCCCCCACAATGGGGATTGGTAATGGGGTTTTCATAATGTAAGGCTTGGTGGTGTATTCTCCACAGTCAGCATGCAACGCATGAGCTGGCGTGGAGGAGGTACACACACTAGCACCAGGAAACAGGCTATCCCTAGTATAGTGGAGGGGAGGACTGACTCCAATAGGAGATTGTGGCGCACAGAGCCGGTGCAGATCTGACAGCCACAAACAATGCTTTCGTTATAACGTCTCAGCGCAAAGTAGCGCTGAGCGCATAAACCAGAACTGAGGAGATCAGGACAGGTAGACAGAATGAACGCTTGCTAGCTAGCGGCTACTTAGCGACAGCAAGCGTCCAAAACCAGACAGACTGGAATGAGGCAGCCAATGCGTTGCGGCGATGGCGTGCCTCACAAAGACAGGACAGGATGGTCAGGAAATAGCAGGATTGAGATAGAAGAACGTAACACAGATAAATATACAATAAGTATGTTTTCCTAGCGTATTACAATTACAGCTATCAATGAAACTATTTGTTACGTCTGACTAACATATGTATATATCGGCAATGAACCGATATATGACATAAGCAGGAACGCTGACTAGGAATGGAGTAACACAGGGAACAGGACTCAGAAGGATTCGCTATCTCTTCGCAGAAATGAACGCAATCCACAAACAGTAACAGAACAGGATTCAGAAGGATTCGTTATCTCTTCGCAGAGATGAACGCAATCCACAAACGGTAACAGGACAGGATTCAGAAGGATTCGTTATCTCTTCGCAGAGATGAACGCAATCCACAAACAGAACCAGGAGCAGGGTAACTACCTCAGCACGGGTGGTCACGGTACGCGCAACCTACCAAAACGTGCTGGAAAGCTGACTAACTGCACACAGGATATAAACAGTTTGTGTACGTATACATCAGCGACACTGATGTATCACGTAACACAAATACAAGGAAAATAATAAACGTGCTGGTATGCATATATATTGGCAATGAACCAATATATGATGCAAAGACCAGCAAAGTATCTTTATAACAAGAACCACGATCGGGGGCTAAAGCGACAGCAAGACAGGCTTAGGCTGAAGCTATGAAAACCCCAGGAAACCCTGCAGGAAGCAGATCTTTATACTGAGGTCATCCAATGGGAGCAGACATGCAGATTCCCACACAGGTGAATGATAATCAGTCACAAGCCGACAGCAGGGAAAGACAGACAAAGCTATGCAGCTTGCATGGAAATAGATCAGAACTGCCTGAGCTGCAGCACTACTTCCAGCAATAGCTGCTGCAGCAGCGATCATTACAGATCCACTTTAAATGCACTGTAAAGCATATTTGCCAAATGGTGTTTCAAGTGCTGCATCCATTCAGCCTTGTGGGTATTTGGTAACATCTCTGCCACTTTGTGCTTATACCGAGGGTCTAGTACTGTTGCCACCCAGTACAGGTCATTCCCCAAGAGTTTTTTTATACAGGGGTCCCTCAACAGGCTGGACAGCATGAAAGACACCATCTGCACAAAGTCGGATGCCGACGTACTATCCATCTCCTCTTGCTCTTCCTCAGTGATGTCAGGTAAGTTCTCCTCCTCCCCCCAGCCACAAACAATACCATGGGAAAGGTGAGCAGCACAAGCCCCCTGCGATGCTTGCTGCGGTTGTTCTTCCGCCTCCTTCTAAAAAAAAAACACCTTACCCATCTGACTTCTCTTCCCCAGATGACTCCTCCTCCTCCCCCCTCCTCTGTGCTGCCGCAGGTGTTGACGAAACATCTGGTTCAGGTTGTGATGGCTCCCACAACTCTTCCTGCTCTTCCTGTTCACCCTCCTGTTCACGCTCCTCTACAACTTGATCCACCACTCTACGCATGGCAAGCTCCAGGAAGAAAGCATATGGGATCAAGTCGCTGATGGCACCTTCACTGTGACTCACCAGGTTTGTCACCTCCTCAAACGAACGCATAAGCCTGCAGGCATTACGCATGAGTGTCCAGTACTTTGGCCATAACATCCCCAGTTCCCCAGAGCATGACCTTTCACTGTAGTAGTACAGGTAGTCGTTGGCGGCTTTCTCCTGTTGTAACAGGCGGTCAAACATGAAGCAGGTTGAATTCCAGCGAGTCAGACTATCTCAAATCAAGCGCCTCACCGGCAAGTTGTTTCTCCGCTGAATATCGGCCAAGCGTGCCATGGCCGCTTATGACTGCCTGAAATGCCCACACACCTTCCTGGACTGCTTCAGGACCTTCTGTAAGCCTGGGTACTTGAACACAAATCTTTGAATTATGAGATTGAGCACATGTGCCATGCAGGGTACACGTGTCAACTTTCCCAAACTCAAAGCTGACAAGAGATTGCTACCGTTGTCACACACCACGTTGCCAATGACCAGTTAGTGCAGGGTCAGCCACTGATCCACCTGTTTGTTTAGAGCAGCCAGGAGAGCTGCTCCAGTGTAACTCTCGGCTTTGAGGCAAGACATGTCCAAAATGGTGTGACACCGTCGTACCTGGCATGCAGCATAGGCCCTGGGGAACTGGGGGTGTGTAGTTGGAGAGGATGTAGCAGGAGGAGTAGGAGAAGAAGGAGAGGAGGTGGCAGCAGACCTGCCTGCAAGTCGTGGAGGTGTCACAACTAGGTCCGCTGCACAGCCACGTACTCCCTGCTTTCCAGCTGTCACCAGGTTGACCCAATGTGACGTATAAGTAATGTACCTGCCCTGACCATGCTTGTCAGACCAGGCATCTGTGGTCAGATGGGCCTTAATCCAACGCTGTATGCCAGAGACGACACCACTTGCCTTTCTATATCACGGTACAGTTTGGGTATCACCTTTTTTGAGAAATAATTGCGGCCTGGTATCTTCCACTGCGGTGTCCCAATTGCCACAAATTTTCAGAAGGCCTCAGAGTTCACCAGCCGGTATGGTAACAGCTGGCAAGATAACAGTTCCACCAAGCCAGCTGTTAGACGCCGGGCAAGGGGGTGACTGGCAGACATTGGCTTCTTCCGCTCAAAGATTTCCTTAACGGACACCTGGCTGCTGCTGTGGGCAGAGGAGCAGGAAGCGCTCAAGGTGAAAGGCGGAGTGGAGGAGGGTGACTGTGAAGGTGCAAGGGATAAAGCGGCTGAAGAAGATGCTACACCTGAAGGAGGAAGAGGAGGCGGAGGGTGTCTTTGCATTTCTTCCTATTGCCATTTGTGCTTTTTCACCGTGTGCCTTCATAAAGCAGTTGTCCCTACGCAGGTCTTGGTCTTAATACGACTCAATCTTTGATCGCAGATAGTACTGATGGCATTGCTCTCATCTGAGGCAGACACACAAAAAAAAACTCCACATCGCTGAGCCCTGGAATGATGGCACTTTGGTGGTGGCGTCAGCAGCTGACTTTGAAGAGCATGTTGGCTGGCTGTCCATAGGTGGCGATACATTCCACCGGACACTGCCACGAGCTGTTTCTGATGACGAGCTCCCCCTGCTTCTTTCAGCAATTCATCTCCTCCTACTCCTCTCTGACTCCCCCTCTGAACTGTCCCCCTGGTCATCATGTCTTTTAGGATCCCACGTGACATCCATGGCAGTATCATCATCATCATAATCATCCTCCACAGCTTTGCTTGTATCAGACACCTCCAAAACTGCACCAACAACAGGTACTTCATCATCCTCACACCCAGGGCCGGATTTGTACTTTTTACCGCCCTAGGCCGACTATACCGTCCTCTGTATGGTTGTTATCTCTGTGTCCCCAATGAGAATTCCCTTACTTTCCATCATTGGTTTCACAGACAATAGCTATTTTAGTAATATGCATATAGATTATAAGTTATGTTTTCCTTAAGAATTTTTATGTTATGCTTGCCATTTTGTTAATGATGGACCCAGTTAGGCTGATGTGTACCTGCAGGATAGAGCTTACAGGTCTTGCTGGAATGACACAAGTACAGGATCGAGAGTTCAAAGGTTAAAGCTGTCCTTGTAGATAGGGATGGCTGCATAGAACAGCTTTACTGCCCCTCAATGAGCCGCCCCTATATTTCTAGTGCCCTAGGCCATGGCCTATGTGGCCTTGCCAGAAATCCGGCCCTGCTCACACCTTACGTCCATACTGGTGCCTAACTCAGACATATGAGGTGGTGGTGTAACTTGCTTAGCGCCGTCATCTTGTAACAAGAATGGCTGTGAATCAGTGAATTCCCCACCAAATAACTCCTGCGAAGTGTCAAATGGGGCAGATGTGGGGGGAAGGGGGGGCTCCAGGAGGGAGTGCAGCCTAATTGGCTACCATGTGTCTGCTGGTTGTGATGTAGAGGGTCAAAGTTTAACCCAATTATGTAGTATAGGGATGGGTCGAACTCAAGTGAAAGTTCGCGATTCGACGTGAATGCGAACCAATGATGTTCGCGCGAATACGTTCGCGGCCGAACCGTTCAGGCCATCTCTACTCTGTATATATCCATATACAATACATATTCTAAAAACTTTTTTAAAGGGGCAAATCAGCATAAGTATGAGTGAAGGAAGCTGGTCTGTATGACTTATTGGGCTTGATTCACTAAGACAAATAGCATGCCTTATCAAAGTTAGCATGCCTTATCAGAGTAGCATAGCGAGTGCTACGAATCCGCAAGGGCTCAGGGCAGGACGAGTGGAGTTGCCAATTGGCAGGCATAAGTTCGTAGCGCTCCCTATGCTACTCTGATAAGGCGTGTTAACTTTGATAAGGCGTGTTATCTCTGATAAGGCATGCTATTTGTCTTAGTGAATCAAACCCATTGCCTTTTATGTGGAAGTGACTTAAGTAGTACCTATATGGTTCTAAATACTTTATAATTGATGATTTAACATCATTTTTTACCAATAAAAGAGGATTGAGAAACCATTTAAAGTGAACCAGAGATGAAGCACACTCATGTACAGTATTTTACCATACATATCAGTGAGGACATTAGAGAAAACACCTACCCTGCTCTCTGTTTCATGCTTCACTGCTCAGCCTGCTTGTTTTCAGCCCTGATAAAATCCCTGACTGAGCATTCAGTTTGGCTTTGCTCAGGAATCATTATAGCTGAGTCTGTCTTCACTGATTTATTTTCAAGACCAAGCCTGCCCCCTTCTGGCTCTGCTTTCCTGTTCTTTATATTTGCAGCATCACAGAGTGCTGTGATGAGATGGGAGGCGCTGCTAATGTAAGGGTATATTGAACAACGTTTATTTTTTAATCTATATTTGTTAGTCATAAGAGGTTTTTAGAAATGGTGATTTCATTTTGCACACAGCCCACTAAATAATATGCTTTTCTGATGAACTGTGTTTTTGTATGGAGTTTTAGTAATAAAAACACAAAAAAAGGCACACCAGAGCTGCGAAAATACCAGGTTTACTATTTATTTAGCAAAATCTATTGGGGGGATATGTTTATTTTGTGCCAAAGCGTTCACCTCTGGTTTCCTTTAAGTTTGAGCGCAACTCTCTCCCTTACTTTTTTGTATATCCTATGCTTTGATCTTGGGTTTGGGATAGGGGTAACCCAAACCCTGAGAGTGAAGCAGCTGACCTTGTATGTAGCAGCTCCTGTCTGTCAAGTTTTTTTTTTAACATGTTCTAAAAACTGATGTTTATTTAAACTACTTTTAATAGTCTAGTTTTTTGACTATATAGTTGGTTTCTTAAAGTGAACCTCCGGACTAAAAATCTACTCAGCAGCACTGAAAAGGCTTGGTGCTTCTTTAACAGTTTCACAGCATCAGAACTTTGTTTTTCTTACCAAAGCATCATTTTTAGCTGCATTTTTACCTAATCTCCACCCATCAAAGAAAAAAAAGCCCGGGCTTTTTTCCCCTGATGCTGTGCAGAGCATGATGGGATTTCCTATGTTGTTGTTCACGTTGCCTAGCAACTGGGAGAGGTGCTCAGGATACAGGACAGTTGGAACTGTGTCTCATGACCCTGTCACCTCCTTTCAACCAAAAAGATGGCTGCCCTTATGAAATCAAACATTTGCCTGTTCTTTTAAAACAGTGTGGGTAAGAGATTATATTACCTATCTATTTTAAATAACCTAACTAATGTAACTTAATGAAAGTATGTTTGTTTGGGCTGAAGTTCCTCTTTAAGGTTTGAGTGCCTGTCCAGCCAAAAATGTAGTCAGACAATAAGTTAAAGTTATATATTGCTGGATATATTTAATTCATAGGAGGAGCAAAAACACTTCTACCCACTTATAGACCCTCCTGTGGTATCCACCGTAGACAGACGGCAACAAGACACTTTCATATACATATTTTATTAAATATTTATATAGAGTGCCAACATATACTGCAGTACAGAATATATTGTATTGTTACTTAACTGTCCCTCTGAGGGTCTCACAATCTAATCCCTACTATAGTCATATGTCAATTTTAGCCTAAGGCCAGTTAACTTGTCTTGTGTTTTTGGGGGTGAAAAAAACAGAGTGCCTGGAGGAAACCCATGTAGAAACCCAGCTAGAACATAGAGACTCTGTGCAGATAGTGCCCTGGATAAGATCAAACCAGTGCGAGAGTGCTATCCACTATGCCATGGAGCTGGCTGTAATTTGAGACTATGTTATGGTAAGAGAGAAAATGTAATTCCATGGCTTGATGATGGAGACATAGTGGTACTCTTGAGACTGGTTTTACACTTATTTTTTGCGTTGTGATACAGTGTGATGCCCCTGCTGCAGAACAACCCAAAAGCTGTCAATCATATGGCCTTGTGACAGAGTGCGCCAACAGGGTCATATGCATAGGGCTGCCCACCATTCACTGACTTACTTCCTGCTGGGCAGGAAGTACATCTTTGGGATTCCTGTCGGTCTGCACCACGCTCCGTCTGTTACACTATGTGCATCATCCATAGACTGGTATTACACCGCACTTCAGCCCTTGCATCGTATCGAATATCTCCAACACACAGCAACGGACTGCAATGAGTGTGAAAATCTCCTTAGATTTCCATTGCATTTTGTGGCCCCTTGTGGTAAAATAGGGTAACACTACGCAAGTTTCCCCCGCAAGTGTATTAGGGGCCTGAGTGTGAATGAACATTTTGTGCACATGTATATTAAAAGAAGGGTAACACAGTATAGTGATTATGGATGATGGTGGTGTACACAGGGAATATTTTATGTCCCACCATTATAGCACACAACAGTATATTCAAATCTTCCAAAGCAATGCAGACTCAGCAGTAATCTAACCACACTCTATATACAGCGAGCGACCATAGCACACAGCACACAGCACACAGCAGCATTCTTCATTAAGAGCGGTTAGATCATTATTTTTCAATCTATGCTCTGCATCCACCTTTGAACCTCTTGTTAAATTAGTAAATTGAATAATAAATGACGATATCTGTATACTCTAGTAAAGCGCTTTAGCTAGTTGTATGCCCACAGTCTTTTTGCAGTCGAAATTAAAGTGCTCAAAGAAAGTGTAAACAATAACATCATCCAGCAAACGCTTTATATGATAGTTGTATGTACCGTATATTAAGAACTAGCCGACCCGCGGCGTAGCATACGCCGCATAAGGGGGTAGAGGGCAGGAAGGGGGTATTGGGCACAGCGGTGGGGAGGGGGGTTGGACCCCCCCTCAACTGGGTTCCCCATGTGTGCTCCCTCTCCAGCTTAAGCTCAGCAGGAACCCCCCCTCACCTGGGTCCCCCATGTGCGCTCCCCCTCCAGCTTAAGCTCAGCAGGAACCCCCCCTTCCTCACCTGGGTCCCCCATGTGTGCTTCCCCTCCTGCTTGAGCACAGTAGCAGCCGCCACTAGTAAGAGGCAGCGGGCGGGGATGCCCCACCTCTTCCGTCTTCCAACGTGCGTTCCACTGTCGTCACTTCCTGCAATGCCGCCCACTGTATTGGTATAATTTGCCTTTTTAAAACAGAAGGCAATCTGCAATAATTCAGCTATAAGTGAACATTTGTGGTTACCCACAATGCACTGCTACTAAATATGCCAATTATTCCTTTTCACCCTCATTAACCTAAGCAAGCATCCAGAACCACTGGTGTATAGCAAGCCTATAGCTTTAAATTTTACACAGCCATATCAAACCCACATGTGACAGCCTGTTTCAGACTTTCAGTCCTCATCTGTACATGGCAAGGATTGATATGGCTGTATGAGATAGGGCTTGGACCAGTACAACAGAGTAACCAAGCAGCCCAGGGTGACCCAAACTACTCGGAATGTATAGGGGATAAAAGGGACCAAAAAGACCTTCTACTAAGAAAATCAAAGCTTGGTGTAATTTGGCTTCTTAAAACAGAAGAAAATCTGCAATAATTCAGCTATAAGTGAACATTTGTGGTTACCCACAATGCACCGCTACTAAATATGCAAATTATTCCTTTTCACCCTTGGTAAGTCAAGCAAGCCTATGGGCCTAATTCACAAAACGGTGCAAGCTGTTTAGCACGGGTGTGCTAAACAGTTAGCACGTGCAGTGCTGTTCGCGGACTTTTGCAGCGAAACGCGGCACTTTGCGCGCAAAAGTCCACAAACGGCACTTCACGTGCTAACTGTTTAGCACACCCATGCTAAACAGTTTGCACCGCTTTGTGAATCAGGCCCTATAGCTTTACATTTTACACAGTTATATCAAACCCACATGTGACAGCCCATTTCAGACTTTTGGTCTTCACCAGAACATAGCAGGGATTGATAAGGCTGTATGAGATAGGGCCTGGACCAGTACAACAGAGTAACCAAGCAGCTCAGGGTGACCCAAACTACAAAGAATGTATAGGAGGATAAAGAGACCAAAAAGCCCTCCTACTAAAAAAAAGCAAAGCTTGGTGTAATTTTCCTTCTTAAGACAGAAGCAAATCTGCAATAATTCATCTATAAGTGAACATTTGTGGTTACCCACAATGCACTGCTACTGAATATGCAAATTATCCCTCTTTGCCCTTGGTTTGATATGACACTACTTCTTCTTCTTGCTTGGACCGGCCCCTTCTTCTTGCTTGGACCTGCCCTGGGGGCAGGGCGCTACTTCTTCTTCTTGCTTGAAGGTTGAGGCACTTACTCTATTATATATATAGATGCATATTTCCTCTCTCTCTCTCTCTCTCTCTCTCTCTCTCTCTCTCTCTCTCTCTCTCTCTCTCTCTCTCTCTAAAAAGGGATTTTTTCCATTGAAGGTATTTTTTGCTTCTGCTGGGATATCTGAACTAACTATCCGTCCGGATTTTGGATTTTAAAATAGAAATCTGACTTTGATCGGATAGTGCAATTCGGATTTACAAAGATATCCGAATTCCTATTCAAAGTTCGGATAGTAGAAAAAGTTTGGATTATCTGGGTAGTTCGGATACCCGAATATTGGATGAGCACCACTGACTATCTTCATTAAAAAGGTGCTACGTGAAATTGCCATGTAAAACTAATTTTAAAGGTAACCTGAAGTGAGAGGCCTATCGAAGCTGACATATTTATTTTCTTTCAAACAACACAAGTCGCCTGGCAATCCTGCTGATCTTTCATGCATCAGTAATGTCTGCATCACACACCCGAAATAAGCATGCAGCTAATCCAGTCAGACTTCAGTCAGAAATGATCTGCCTGCTTATTCAGGGTCTGTGGCTAAATTGCCAGGCAATGTGTATTGGTTAAAAGGAAATAATATATCAGCCTCCATATCCCTCCAACTTCAGGATCCCTTGAGTTCAATTATTATAACAGCCTACCACAATGTTGTGCACCCCAGCTGAAATGTAATATTAGGCATACAACTAAATACCATGTGGAGATCAAGAGCCAAAAATAGTGACATCTGTCAATGACAGTTCAGCAAGCAGCATTCACCCCCCCCCCCACCCCACCACCGCCAAACTCAACCCCCGGGATAACATCTAGTGACCAAAAAGTAAAAAGACACTAACATACAGTGCATTGAATTAAATAAAAATAAATAAATCCCCCATTAATTAACGCCTTACCTCCCTCCCTCTGTTTACCAAAATAAAACAAATCACTTGTAAAAAAAGTGATATAAAAAAACTATAAATGGTTACCTTAGGGACTCAACTTTTTGTTAATATGTATGTCATGAGGGTATATTACTGTTACTTTAGCATATAAGGACTTGTAATTAGTGTTACAGTGTCAATGAACAAAACTGAAAAAAGAGACCTTTAGTTTCCAAATAAAATATTGTTGTCATATATTGCACTAGGGATATAATTTAAACGTTGCAATAGCCAGGACAAATGGGCAAATAAAATATGTGAGGTTTTATTCACCGCAGAATGTTTTATTTTAAAACTATAATGGTCGAAAACTGAGAAATAATAAAAATTTTCATTTTTTCTTATTATTCCTGTTAAAACGCATATAGAACAAAACAATTCTTAGCAAAAAGTACCACCCAAAGAAAGTCTATTTGGTGGCAAAAAAAAAAACAAGATATAGATCATTTTGGTGTGATAAAGTTATTAGCTATTAGTGAATGAATGGGAGGATTGCTAAAATGTGAAAATTGCTCTGGTCCATAAGGGGAACTCTACCTACAGGGCCAGATTTCTGGAAAGGCCACATAGGCCTGGGCCTTGGGCGGATGCAGCCCAATGGACACCTAGACATGAAAGGGGAGTTGCTGCATGTGAAAGAGGAAGCTGAAAATGGTGTGGAACACATAAGAAAGGGAAATCGATGCTCAAGTGAGCTTAGTTAAAGAAAAGGGCTGCTCTGCATGGAAGATATACATGGAAGAGGGGGCTGCACATGGAATGGGAGGGGCGCTGCTGCACAAGAAATGGGAGCAACAACATACTTGGCCTAGAAGTACAAAAACCAGGGCAGCCTTCAGGGGGGGGACAACTGACACTGCAGTGATGGGCCCAGGGCTTCTGTGGGCCCTGGGCCCCCCAAAGCACTGGAAGGGCAGCATGTGCTGGCTGTGGGCCTGTGGCTTACTAACCAGTACCGAGCATTCCAGCACTAAGAGAAGAGGGACATCAGCGCTTGAATGTGGGGAGCAGATGAGTGAGCCCGCTACAGCGGACTTTCTATACTGGGGCACCACCTATATCTGGCTACAGGCTACCTATACTAGGTCACCACCTATACCTGGCTACCTATACTGGGGCTGGAACCACCTATACCTAGCTACCTATACTAGGGCACCACCTATACTTAGCTACTTATGTTGAGGCACCTATAGCTTGCTACCTATACTGGGGTCACCTGTACCCTGTGGCCTGATGATGTGTGAGGGGCCCCAAAATTTCTGATGGCGGCCCTGACAAAAAGTATAAATCCTATTTTGGCCACAAGTGATTAAAATCTTGGTCCTTATTAAGCAGGATGAGCATAGCTCTCCTTCCTTGAGTGGAATCAGAACAGTTATTCTATCTAATGGCTAGAAATGGCAGTATTCTGCAATCATCGGCTGTTAGCATTTATGGCGAACAGTGAACATTTGGTGTGTTCGATTCACCCCTGTAAGGGATAGCGGAGACAACGCCGCCATGCGGGGCAGCATGGCGGTGGTCTCCGCTTACCTGCCGGCGGACTCCGTCGCTCATGCGGAGCGGTTTGGCACAGGCTGGCAGGGACACCGCCGCGACTGGCAACACGGCGGTGGGTATCACATGGTGGCAAGCGGACTTCAGTCCGCGGGCGGACGCGGACCCGGGGCCTGGCCTCTCCATTACACAGAGGCAGAGGGTCACACGCGCGCGCGCAAGGAGGCAGGACTTTTACCTCCTATGTAGGAGGCTCAGCTGACTCCCCAGCTGACCTCAGGAGGTGCCCTGATTGGTTGGGACTCTGGGGCGGCGCTGGGCAGCTCTATGGCTACATATAGGGCTTGTGTGTCAGTAGCAGGTTGTCTGCTGTCGTGAATACATTGCTGTGTTAGCGCTCAAACCTTAGCTCAGTGCCCTGGTGTTGATACTAAGGATTTCACACCTTAGTTAGGATTGTACTTTGATATTGTATCTGTGTTTTGACTTCGGCTATCCTTGACTACTCTCTCTCTCTACGCTATTGTACTTTTGCCTATCTGATTCTTGTTGCCGACCTCTGCCTGATTACCGATTACTCTTCTGCCTTCCGCTCCTGTACCGCTGCCGTCATCTCTGTTGCTGAACCCTTGCCTGTCTGACCTTTCTCCCTTCAGTGGAACGTCTCCCACTGGAGGGTTATCTCTGAGGCTTGCCTCTCCGAGATGCTTGCCCCAAGCAGACGATTACTGCTAGGGGTCGAGATTCCTCACTCTGCCTGGTTAGAGGATCTCACTCACGGGGTGCCCATTCAGAGGTAATCACACCTCTGAGGAATTGCCGTGTGGTGGATATTTCCACACTTCCGTGATATATTACTGTCTTTATTGTGTTCTTTTGCTGGGTGTCCAGAGGTTAGCAATATATCTGATTATCGGTGATACTGCAGATCATCAATAATCGGGTATATATCTGCATTCTTGGTGATACTGCAGATCGCCAATAATCAGATTCTCTCTGCGTGCTGACACCGATCATTACAACCCCCTATACATTGTCATTGAGCTAAACTTTGACCCGTTACCTCACAATCAGCAGACACATGGAAGGCAATCAGCTAGCCCTTCCTGGACCCCCACCCCCCTATCAAAAAGCAGCAGTGGTGTACATATTGGATTAATTCTCTGCTGGCTACTGACTGTTAGGGAGAAAAGGGTCAGACTTGCTGAAGAAAGGTAGGGAAAGCATTAGCTAGGCCTGTGTTCTTGTTCCTTATTTACTGTGAAAGTACCCCAAACAGGCCTATTGAGAGCTAGCACAATGGCCTCCTGTGTTTTTTTTTTTTTGTTTTTTTTTTGTGTGTGACACTCCACAGCCCACTGACACCAAGAACTGTGTGCACACTACTGCTGTTGCTTCATTAACTTGCAGGCACAACCTCTCCAGTGCATTATTGTTTCACTGTATTCTGATAGAACTATTGCATTTCTCTGTGTGTGACACTCCACAGCCCACTGACACCCAGAGCTGTGCATAATGTGATTTCTGCCCTTTAGGGATAAAAACCTGACTTTGCGTCAACTTCGTAATTTCTGGTGGGACTTTTGGCATGGACCCCTCTGGTATGCCCCTGCCCAGGTGTTAGACCTCTTGAAACAATTTTTCCATCACTTTTGTGGTTATAAACAGTATTTGTAGGTTTTAAAATTTGCGTGCCCATTGAAGCCTATAGCGCTTCGCCAGATTTTCCTTTTCGCGAACATTTGCGGAAGTTCGGATTCACCATTCGTGATTGAAAAATTCTATGTTTGCGACATCTCTATTAATGGCATCAACTTGCACTCAAATTAACATGAGCTTCTATTAAATGTACATGTAACAAGACCCTAGTGAAGGAAAGCGCAATTCAAACTAACGGGGCGTTGTTCTTCTAGTCAAAGGATGACGTGACAATTTGGAAAATTAAAGGATGGCACATCTAAGCACACTTCAGTATATGTGTAACATTTTCACTTAGAGGTTATTAGCAAAGCCTGCCTTCCCCCATGGCTGGGTTACAGTGTCACCAGGTGCTGCAGCAACATGAGCTTGAGGCACTTGGATATGCTATGAAGATAGATCAAAGAAGTTCTCACTCCAGCTGGTAGGCACACCATGGCAGATGCTGTTAGGGAAGTTGAAGTCATTAGTTCTTAACATCTCTAGCAACAGAGAATAAGTGTGTGTGTGATTATTAAAATCATTGTGTCATTAAAAAACTAACACGGTTCAAAGAGTCAACCTTTCTTCTCATCGTGTGCAACTGGCCTGATTAGTGGCTGGAGACCTTTTCCTCATCAAAGTGTACAAGTCATTATGTTTTCCAGAATGTTTTCAGTGCAAATGAGGTGAGTAATAGTCCATTTGTTATGTACATAAATGGACGCTCTGAATACGCATTTTCGATCGCAAAACAGAACTCGGATTTAGGCGGAAATACCGCATTAGTGCAACCCGGTAATTTTAGCCCAATCACAGAACTCAAAAGCATTGGTCCAAACAGAGAATGCAGAGTCAACTTGGAAGTATTTGGCCAATCAGAGAATGCAAAAAAGACCCCAAAAAAGGCTCCACAGAAATCGGAAAATTGAAATCAGAATTCCGTGGAATCGGTAATCGGTATTGGCAGAAATCGGACTCTCTGCGTAATCCGAATTTGGCGTTTTCGATCATCACTCTGTACATGTGGACAATTCAGTTATTTATTTTAGACATAGTGGCATTAAGATCTGAATGGAGGCAGATAAGATATATATGAATATATTGCTCAAGGTGTGGAAGGTAAGCACTACATACCTGAGATCAAATTACTCGGGAGACAGTCCTGCTATGGAGTAGGGCAGAGGACTGATGAGCTGTGCATGTCAGAGTGGCTTCCTGTGGGCAGGTACAGTGGGGAAAACAATGAGATCGGAGGCTGCTCGGACATCGAGGGTCATTAAAGATCTACTATGCCAGGCAATGTTGGGTGACCACTACACACACTAGATACATGTTCAATACTCAGCAGAGGCGGTCTTTATTGGCCACAGGTCTCAAAGTAGGAGGAAGACAAAACCAGAGTTTATTAATAACAACTGCTGTAGTACAAAATTAATAGCAGTTAGCAGCAATAGAAATAACAATAACAATAATAAAAGCCATCGGGTAGCAGCAGCCATGGCCACAGCCTAAGATGCCTTGAGGTCTTGGTGGAGATGGCATGGAACCTCCAGCTTGATAGGAGCAGCCTGAAGCAACAAAACCCTGGGTGTGGGGAACTATTAGCAATCCTCATTGCTCTGGAGCACATTCTGGAGACGTGAAGGAGGTCCAGTGAGTAAAGGGGTTTCCCAACAATCTTCTCTGCTAATCTGATGATCCATTGTAGGATGTCGCGAACCTCAGATTTTCGGTTCGCGAACCTCCGCGAAAGGTTCGGTTCGCGAAAAAGTTTGCGAACCGCAATAGACTTCAATGGGGAGGCGAACTTTGAAAATTTTAAAAAATTCTCCTGGCTAGAAAAATGATAGAAAACATGTTTCAAGAGCTCTAATACCTGGAGGCACACCTGATTGAGTGAAATACACATCACTGCTGGAGGATCCGCCCTCCCTCCCTTCTCCAAGCAAGGTCTTTATATCATTTGACTCAGTTGTCTGCCTACACTAATTAGTTATGGGACAGCTGCTACACACTCTGCTAGGGAGATTTTAATTAGCCTCTTATGGGTCTCCCACCTCCCTCCTCCCTCCTACCGGAGGGAGGAGGGTCTCTTCTGCCAGGGAATTATACTATTTTAAAAACCAGTATACATCATACCATGGCTGGGAATCGAACCCAGCTCTTACTGTGTGGTGGGCAAGTCACCCTAACCACTGTACCACTACAGTAGTAAGTGAAGCTGGCCTAAAAATTACCATTTATGCTCAATGCAATAGAAACAGGTTGCTTACAGGGAACCTTAACTGAGAGTGATATGGATGTTTCCTGTAAACAATACCAGTTGCCTGGC
Source organism: Hyperolius riggenbachi (assembly GCF_040937935.1). NCBI lineage: Eukaryota > Metazoa > Chordata > Amphibia > Anura > Hyperoliidae > Hyperolius > Hyperolius riggenbachi. The sequence continues at coordinate 103,128,199 of NC_090652.1, forward strand.
AGTCCAGCTGATCTTTGTGACTGCAATAGTGGCTGAATCACACCCTGAAACAAGCATGCAGCTAATCCAGTCTGACTTCAGTCAGAGCACCTGATCTGCATGCTTGTTCAGGGGCTGTGGCTAAAAGTATTAGAGACACAGGATCAGCAGGCGATTCAGGCAACTGGTATTATTTTAAAAGGAAAAATCCATATCCTTCTCCGTTTAGGTTCCCTTTAAGGATTTGTAGCATAAAAGTTAACTCACATTGGCTGGGATTTGAACCTGGGTCTCATTGTGTGGTGGGCATGCACCCTAACCACTGTACCAACTGAAGCTGGCCTAAAAATTACCATTTATGCTCAATACAAGAGAAAAAGTAGACAAGACAAATAACATTTATATCACACTTTTCTCCTGGCGGACTCAAAGCACCAGAGCTGCAGCCACTAGGGCATGCTCTATAGGCAGTAGCAGTGTTAGGAAGACTTGCCTAAGGTCTCCTACTGAATAGGTGCTGGCTTACTGAACAGACAAAGCTGAGAATTGAACTCTGGTCTCCTGTGTCAGAGGCAGAGCCCTTAATCATTACACCATGCAGCCACTGCTTACAGATATGTAGCCAGACATGGCCTTCTCTTTTGTGTTCAACAGTTGTCCAAAGAGAACCCCAGATAGCCAGGTAGATTCATATCTCTCTCTCTTCCTAAGTTTCATAAACTTTCCATGAAGGTCCATTTTAAATCTATAATTTATAACAGTATTTGGTGATGTCACAATACCACATGTCACCTGGAGACAGTTCTGCTGAGCAAATCAAACATCACAGCAGTCTTCCTGGGAAAACCTGCCAGGTGTGTTAGAATGAGACCGCACATAGATGTTGTAAACAAAACAAGATTTCCATTTTCCTTGAAATGCCCTTTAAAATAGTCAATAATGCACAATGTGACTTGACTTTAAATGAAAATGTAAGAAAAGACATTACCTTTTCTGAGATCTTTTAACAGGTGTATTGGAGGCAATCCAAGAAGTACTGTATGTTCATTCAACAGACATGAAGACTGAGTTCATCTATTTAAATCAGATGGCGAGAATCTAATATCTTTCATTTGGAGTTATTATCCACTGAGCAGTTATTCACCTTCAAGTATTTCCTGCATTAGGCATTTGTCATTAGTTTAAATTCCCTCTATTTGCCAAAGCTGGAGACCAGTAAAAACAGCACAGCCATTATATAGGCTACACTAGGAGACAATAGACTATATAATGGGTTCAATCTTTCCTCTCGCATAAGCAGCTGTACTTTGGTCCTTGTGATTCTGTAGCTGTTCAATGCCAAGATTCAGGAAATATAACATACTAGCAAGCTTCTGTTTAACCAGACAGTTAAGCCCTTATTTGCCAGACTTCATGCCAAATTTAGAGACTGTGAATTCTATGAAATGAAGAATCCTTGGGGTTGGGGGCATAACACTAGCCCCATGACCATTGTAGGGGGGCCCTGGGACTTAGGGGTACAGTCCAAGGGTGAGGAACAGAGCAGGGGCAGAGGCATTATACATTACCTATTTTCAGCAGAAGGACAGGTCCTTACTCCCTCTTCACTATAACAGCGTGCCATTACAGTGTATCTCTTCGGGGCTCCTGATACATGTCACATGACATGCAGAGACAGGAGCCGCAAGGAGATAGACTGTACAGCATGCCGCTATGGTGAAGAGAGGAGTAAAGACCTGTCGCTTAGCTGAAAGCAGGTCATGTTTTGCACAAGACAGTCACAAAAGATGATCCCTAAGGATAAAAATCTAGTCTCCATATTTGTGTACGCATGGTAATGCTGCCGGTGATTTTGCCGGGACCCGAATTACACATGCACGGGCTGTGGAATATAGCATTGCAGATATAGGGGCGCCCAACTCAGGAGCTACATGGCCCTGTGTGTGCGCTGAAACAACCTGCTTCATCTAAATATAGGTTAATCAGCAAGAAAGAAAGAAGGTGCAGCATACTTAGCAAGTGAGATCTGCAAGAGAGACACCTGCTGGTGGGCAGTGGGACTACATGCAGCACAGGGGAAAACTCAGGTTTTTCAAGGGGGGGGGGGGGGGCCTCCTGAAAGGTCTCCCTCAGCCATGCACAATACAGTATAATAATATGGTAGGACATCATGCTGCACATAATGCAATTTCCCATCCGAATGACAGGATTTGACAACTATTTACTAAATGTCCGGGATCAATAAGATCGATCAGAAGCAGCGTGGATACAAATAATAATGAGGACAGCCGACATTGCTAATGAAGGGGAAAGTGAACCATTCACACAGCAGGGCACAGGGCTGTGCTCACACCTGACTCGGTTAAGTTCCCCAGTGCTGCTCCATGCTCTGTACACACACTGCTGCTTCATGCTCCGTACACACGCTGCTGCTCCATGCTCTGTACACATGCTGCTGCTCCATGCTCTGTACACACGCTGCTGCTCCGCGCTCTGTACACACCCTGCTGCACCACGCTCTGTACACACGCTGCTACTCCATGCTCTGTACACATGCTGCTGCTCCATGCTCTGTACACATGCTGCTGCTCCATGCTCCGTACACACGCTGCTGCTCCATGCTCTGTACACATGCTGCTGCTCCATGCTCTGTACACATGCTGCTGCTCCATGCTCTGTACACACGCTGCTGCTCCATGCTCTGTACACATGCTGCTGCTTCATACTCTGTACACACGCTGCTGCTCCATGCTGTGTACACACGCTGCTGCTCCATGCTCTGTACACACACTGCTGCTCCATGCTCTGTACACCCGCTGCTGCTCCATGCTCTGTACACAGGATGCCTGAAGATATTCTGATGTCTCAATTGCCTGTTTCCAGACACTGCACCGGCCCTGGTCTCAGAGGGAATTCTGGGCAGCTGTAATCCCCCCTGCGTTTGCCTATGCAGCATCATTTAGCATCGCAGTACATTCAGCAGGGCTGACCACTTTGTACTGCGATACTTCCTGGAGTCCATGATGGTCTAGCTAAAATACTGATGTTCCACGCACCTCCTTCACAACGGCTGTTGTATTGTGCTTTGTACAGTTGAGTCCCCTTGATATCAGTGCGAGATTTAATCATCCAGCTGAACATGTGACATAAGAGCTAGGAACAGGTAATTTGGCTGAAAAGAGAGCTTAAATAATTCCAGTGCCCTATTATTAGTTCCCTGAAGATAGGCCTTGCTTTTTTCTTATCAAACGTTCCCTTTTAATCCCAAGGATGCTTTTCAACTCATAAAAATAAAAAAATAGGAAAAAAATTACAAAAAAGAATTCTCAGAAAACTTGGATTAGACACAGCATAGGTCAACACACTATGCGAACAGTCATTGTTATGTAACAGATATTAATACAAATCAAACAACCTCCATCTTCTCACTGCATTGCACAACCAACATGTCATTTCAGTCTATTAGGAAATGTGTATTCTAATGTAATACAATATCTCAGCAAGAGGCGCTGTTATTGTGCGAACTCACAGAACTCTTTCTGGATTGATGGACAGAAAAAATATGGGGAATAATGAGACTAGGTGCTTGCATAAAGAACACTTCCATGAGCTCTAAAATGAAATAAAGGGTACAGTGTGTATTATCCTGCAGCTGTAAAGCCACAGCAATAACTCTGACATCACTGCAGAGGACAAAGGTAATTATAATAGGCTAACTTGTCACCTAGAAATCTGAACCGCGGGCCCACTTAATAGAAAAAAAAAAAAAAAAAAAACTGACTGCTCACTCTGCACATGCGTCTATTAAAAATATGAAATGGATTTTAAATACTTCAAATAGTATATAGTTAAAGGGATACTGTAGGGGGGTCGGGGGAAAATGAGCTGAACTTACTCGGGCTTCTAATGGTCCCCCGCAGACATCCTGTGTTGGCGCAGCCACTCACCGATGCTCCGGCCCCGCCTCCAGTTCACTTCTGGAATTTCTGACTTTAAAGTCAGAAAACCACTGCGCTTGCGTTGCCGTGTCCTCGCTTCCCCTGATGTCACCAGGAGTGTATAGCAGAAGCCCAGTATGGTCTGTGCCTGCGCAGTACGCTCCTGGTGACATCAGCGGGAGTGAGGGCATGGCAACGCAGGCGCAGTGGTTTTCTGACTTTAAAGTCAGAAATTCCAGAAGTGAACCGGAGGCGGGACCGGAGCATCGGTGACTTGGCTGCGCGGGCACAGGATGTCTGCGGGGGACCATTAGAAGCCCCGGGTAAGTTCAACTCATTTTCCCCCGACACTCAATTTTTCCCCTGCGCAGCAGTGCTCAGACTGGAAGGGGGAGGAGCAGACTGCCTGTCTGAAGCAAGTAATTTGGGTACCCGCTATTCCCGGAAGTTTAAGCGCCGCCATAGGCACCTATAGAAATATCACCATTGAGTGGTAATTTGGGCACCCGTTAATGATAAATAGCAGGCACTGACACGACACCCTCTATTGATCGGGCACTGCTGGCACCCAAACTATGGCTCAATGTTGATATTTCTATAGGGGCCTACGCTTTTTTATCTTGTAGCATGGGGTCGGTAAGGGTTAAACATCAGGCAGGTTGTTTGTGCGGGGAGGGGGGGGGGGTGTTGAAGTTAGGCATCGGGCAGGTTGTTTATGCAGGGGGGGGGGTGTTGAGGTTAGGAATCGGGCAGGTTGTTTGTGTGTGTGTGTGTGGGGGGGGGGTTAGGCATCAGGCAGGTAGTTTGTGTGGGGGGGGGGGGTTAGGTTTAGACATCAGGCAGGTAGTTTGTGTGGAGAGGTTAGGTTTAGGCACCAGGCAGGTAGTTTATGCGGGGGGGGGGGGGGGATGGGGTTAGGGTTCGGCACCAGGCAGGTAGTTTATGCAGGGGGGGATAGGCTTAGGCGTCAGGCAGGTAATTTGTGTGTGTGGGGGGGATTAGGTTTAGGCGCCAGGCAGGTTGTTTGTGTGAGGGGGGTTAGGATTAGGCGTCAGGCAGGTAGTTTGTGTGTGTGTGGGCGGGTAGGTTTAGGCGTCAGGCAGGTAGTTTGTGTGAGGGGGGGTTAGGGTTAGGCATCAGGCAGGTAGTTTGTGTAAGGGGGGTTAGGGTTAGGCGTCAGGCAGGTAGTTTGTGTGGGGGGGGGAGGTTAGGGTTAGGCACCAGGCAGGTAGTTTGTATTGCTTCAGGCGACAAAAAGTCTGGAACCGTCCCTGTCTAGCTAGCTTAAAGAGTAACTGGTGGGCATAAAATAAAAAATCAATCCAAAAGTTAAAATCACTATTACTTTTCTTGTTGATAAATTATCCTTCCTCAGTTTACCTGACTCTTATTTGGTACACAGAAAATTTGGTACACAAAAGAGAAGTTGCAGGGCATGCTGGGTTGTCTTTTTTTGCTTCCCTACTTCCCCCCAGACTTAACTAATACAGCCTGATTGGCTGAAGCCTCTTTTCCTCCTGTTTTCCATATCCACACCTCTGTTCCTCTCTGATTGGCCAAAATTTCTCAGGCTAAAACAATGCACTTTCTATAGTGAAGGGCGGGCAAATCAGGCAGAGGAGACTAAGGGCAGATATTACATCACAACTGGCTTCAAAATAGCCACAGTAAACATGGAAACTGTCTAGAATAGGATTCTCTACTTTTTCCTTTATACAATTCACAGGAATCATAACTTGGACAGTGCAATACATTTGTTATGTAAGTAGAGCAAGCATTTATCTTCTTATATATTTGTTTTTTTTTTCCTGAGATAGTATGGCTGACAGCTCCTCTTTAAAAAGGCAGAAATTTACAAACTCAAAATGCCTATAATAAACTCATTAGATAGATATAAGCGCAAATGCTTCCAATCTCAGGCTCAGTGGACAGCAATAACTAGATATAGTCCAGAAAGTAAGGATAGAGCAGGGTCAGTAAGCAGAACAAATCAAGAGCAATGGGAAAGAAGCAGAAAGTGGATAATTAAGTTAGTAAGCAAGAACTAAAATATAATTTGTAGTTTGCATTTGCAAACCAAACGATAGCACAGCTTTATAATCCCCACATAAGATAAAACATTTCACAGCACTATAACCACATCCTATACTCATCCATAGACCAAGGCATAAGGTTCCCTGTGCAGTGTCCACCAATAACGCTAACTAGATTCGATCTCCATAATACTGTATACACATATCCAAAATTAGTCACCCATTGGGGATTGAGAAACGACCCCTCGTGTGACAATTCAGAGAATAATGTTGAACAGACACATCCCTAGCCTTAAGGCTAGGAAATTGTTCTGTTGCTATGGAGGGGGTAGAGGGACGACGATTGGCGAATGATGGAACAGTGGCCATTGCTCAGAGGTTTGATAATAACATTGTATTCATGGTTCATTATGGAGGGATCCTTAATGACACCCAATGCCTGAGCAGGATCGATCAGCGACCACTGTACGGTGTACACACATAAAAGCTGAAAGGGTAGTTATCAGGCATTACAGCCAATGGTTATCGCATGTCTGTATGTCCATTCCCAGTCTTCTGTCTGTCATAGAAATTTTGTGATACCCTACAGCAATGCCAATGCATTACAATATTGTCCACGGCTCTAGGTGAATACTAAAGAACACCTCCAGTATGGGACTTGTGAAGGCTATGTGTAAAGCTGTTTTCTCAGAAGGCGTTACCTACAGTAATATCATACCTTACCCCCCCTGATAAGGCCTTCTCCCCATGTAAACCAGCCCTACATATGAAGACAATCATTACTGTAGTATCCAGGCACCACACAGACCAAACGAAAATATATGCAAGCTAATCAATACCCAGCAGATCAAATGAGGAGTGTCCTAGTCCTAGACAAATTTGACCTCACATAGGGATGTGGTCACAGAGTGGAACAATTCAAATGATACTATGCCCTTATGCTTAAAGGACAACCAAGGTAACGTGTGACATGATGAGATAGACATGTGTATGTACAGTGCCAAGCGCACAACTAACTAGGCTAGGCTGTGGTCGTTTTTCTCTTTCTCTGCCTGAAATAGTTATACATCAGGTATGCAAGTGACAGTTTCTGCCCGGGTCGGGACCAGGTCAGACTGGGTTAGACTATAGCATAACCTTCACTGATAAGTAATTACAGCCATAAAACACTTTTCTGTCAATAAATTGCTTCTAAGAGCAGGAAAGCAATTAAAAGGGTCAATAATTCATAGATTGAAGCTCTGGCATACTTCAATGAAGGTGTCATTGAACAGAGACAAATGAAACAGGAAAAACTTAAAAACTAGATTTAAATATAAAATAAAACTGGGATATCTAAAAAAAGGTCATTTTTAGGAGACTAATTGATTTTCTCATCAGTTTATTTTCACCTTGGATGTCCTTGGATGTCCTTTAAAGCAGTAGGGTTAGTCATACTATGCCAGGGAAAAAAACACACATATAAGTAGATAAATACTTGATCTACTTACATAACACATGTATTGTACTGTCCATGTTTTTATTTCAGTGAATGTTATATAGTAAATTAAGAGAATTCTGTTCCTGGTGGGGGCCATGTCTATTGCCCACAGTTTAGGCTAAATCCTAATGTCATTTTTGCCCTTTATTTATTTATTTTTCTCCTCAAATTGCTGAGCTACCTCAGCCTTGCTTGTAAACACAAGTGAGCAGGGGATCTTGTTTCAGATAAGCAGCTAGGCAGGGAAATAAATGGAAGAGGAGGCATATATTATAGATAAAAAGAACCCCCAGCATGCAACTGTTTGGCGCTTACTACTAAAGGGCCAGTGCTCCTTAAGTATGTGATAACTCCAAATCATAACAGCAGAAAACATTTTGAAAGTTTTGAATGCAGGATTAGCATCTTTATCACTTAATACACTCAAACCAGTTTCTGTTGAAATTTGATTTTTATGGGGACAATCCTGCTTTAAAGATAAACTCCAACCTAGAATTGAACGTTATCCCAATCAGTAGCTGATACCCCCTTTTACATGAGAAATATAATGCTTTTCACAAACAGACCATCAGGGGACGCTGTATGACTGATTTTGTGCTGAAACCCCTCCCACAAGAAGCTCTGAGTACCGCGGTACTCTGGGCAAACTGCCACAATGTAACAAGGTTCACAGACAGGAATTAGCTGTTTACAGCTGTCTGTAACAGCCAGAACAGCTAGAAACAGCTACATAACCTGCCCACAGTAACAATGTCACCATGTAATAAATGTCAGAATGTAAATCGGGAAGAGGAAAGATTTTACAATGAGCAAACACTGACTAAATCATTTATCCATAATTATTGTAAAAAATGAAGCACTTTTTTTTACTACATTATTTTCACTGGAGTTCCTCTTTAAGTAAATATGAATACAAGGGCTAAGTTCCTGTGGGACTTTCAGATCCAGAGGGACAGACAGGTACAGACCTATTCACCAGACATGATTGTAGACCGGGACCAGAACACAGCACTAGTGATAGATGTAGCAATGCCAAGTTACAGAAACATCAGACAGGAGTTTGATGAGCTAGAGGAGCACCAGGGCCTGAAAGAGGAATGAGGGTAGCTGTAGAAAGTGTAAGAACAGAGATGGATTAAGATAACATGGGGCCTAAGCAAGGTAGTATCTGTTGTCACTCCTCCCCCCCCAGTCCTGTTCTTAATCTGAGATGGGAGAGGGGTCAAAGAAAGTGGCAGTTTGGCCCCCCTGACACCCACCAGGCACCAGGCGCCTGCCTGGCTCGCCTTGTAGACAGGGCTGTATCTCTTAAGAGGCACCCGTGGGCCGGTGCCATGGGCGGCCCCTTGGGGGAGGGGGGGGCTGCCTCCTATATGGTGTGTTATTTAATTTATTTAAAAGTTTTCCTCTGGGCCTCTGGAGTGGACCTCTGGATTATTATTTTTTTAAGGGAGGGGGGGAGGGGGGGGGGGGGTTGGGGGCGAGTCTGGTCCAGCCCAGGGTAGCTGCAGCTGGCACCTGCCCTCCCCATCCATGCCTGGCAGTGGTTTAGTCCCGATCGCCTCTTCAGCGGGGCTGAGCCTGTGAGTGTGTGACAGAGCACACCACTGGCCAATGAACTGCAGGCGGCAGGGTCGAAAGTGCGACCTGAAGCTGCATAATTCATTTCCTGACAGCTTAGCAGGCATCACGTCTAAAATGACTCTGCAAGGGTCCCTGTCTTGCCTGATGTCTGCGGCTTTTCTGCACAGCGTCAGGTTTTCTCCCTCAATCCCAGCCTCCTGCCTCATCAAGCTCAAGGGGAGAGGGACACTGGCTGCACAAACATCACTGGCACTCTCTACATGGTAAGACAACACCTTCTTTCCACTTCATTGGTCTTATCTGCCTGTCACATCAGCCCTGATCACCCAGTCCAGCATCTCTCTGTCTCTAGTGTGTAACCCTTTGTGATACATGTGTGATGTAACAGAGTGGGGTGCTTGTCTAGGGTTAGAATAGAGGCTATTAGCCTATAATGACAAGTATCTTAGTATAATGATGAACCATCTGAATATGGGTTATTATAGTTCAAAACAGCAAGGTCTTGTGAGATATGGTCAGCCGCTGATCATGTGGCTGACTCATGTGTTTTTCTGTGCTGATTGGCTGTACCTGGGAAACTCCCTGTGCTGAGTTCTACTGAGTCTGCGCGACACGTGATACAGTTATATAACGGTATTTCACAATAAGCTCGTAACCCTGAATTAACTGTTTCAGGAATTACATGAGTTAACTAGGACTAACCCGACTTATTATAAATATTATGATAAGCCCTTCAATCATAGTGAAGCTCATGATCGTGCATCCCCAGGATGCAATAGGGGACATGGGTGGAGCTATGAGTATAAGAAAGAGAGATTGCCCTTATTCTCCTGGGACTCCTACACTGCTGACGAGCCGTGATGGTTGTATGCGCCGCCTCCTGAACATATCGCTGGTCCCCCGATGGAGTGATGATGCAATATCTGGTAATGTATTGATTCATATACTCTATTATACCCTATAATTACTCTTATAAAACTGTTACCCCGTGATTGAGCAATAAAACCGCTCCTTAACAGTTAGAAGTTGTATGTTGTGTTATTCCAGGCCTCTGGGCCTTGATAGTAATGGCTAGGCACTTAGCAACTGCCTAAAGTATAGCATTACACCCTTTCACTGCTGGTGTAAGCTGATTACTACCTAAACTGGGTACACCTATATACCTACTACCTAAACTGGGGACACCTATATACCTACTATCTAACTGGGGACACCTATATACCTACTACCTAAACTGGGGACACCTATATACCTACTACCTAAACTGGGGACACCTATATACCTACTACCTAAACTGGGGACACCTATATACCTACTACCTAAACTAGGGACACCTAAATACCTACTATCAAACTGGGGACAAAAACTGGGGACACCTATATACCTACTACCTAAACTGGGGACACCTATATACCTACTATCAAACTGGGGACACCTATATACCTACTACCTAAACTGGGGACACCTATATACCTACTATCAAACTGGGGACACCTATATACCTACTATCTAACTGGAGACACCTATATACCTACTATCTAACTGGGGACACCTCTGTACCTACTATATAACTGGGGACACCTATATACCTACTATCTAACTAGGGACACCTATGTACCTACTATCTAACTGGGGACACCTATGTACCTACTATCTAACTGGGGACACCTATGTACCTACTATCTAACTGGGGACACCTATAAACCTACTACCTAAACTGGGGACATTTTCTGCTGAAATACTGCCCACGTTGTGATTGTTTTCTGTTGAAATGATGCCCACATTGTGATTATTCTCTGCTGAAATGTTGCACTTATTGGGATTATTCTCTGTTGAAATGATGCCCACATTGTGATTATTCTCTGCTGAAATGTTGCACTTATTGGGATTATTCTCTGGTGAAATGTTGCCCTCATTGCGATTAATCTCTGGTGAAATGTTGCCCTCATTGCGATTATTCTCTGGTGAAATGTTGCCCTCATTGCGATTATTCTCTGGTGAAATGTTGCCCTCATTGCGATTATTCTCTGGTGAAATGTTGCCCTCATTGCGATTATTCTCTGGTGAAATGTTGCCCTCATTGCGGTTATTCTCTGGTGAAATGTTGCCCTCATTGCGATTATTCTCTGGTGAAATGTTGCCCTCATTGCGGTTATTCTCTGGTGAAATGTTGCCCTCATTGCGATTATTCTCTGGTGAAATGTTGCCCTCATTGCGATTATTCTCCGGTGAAATGTTGCCCTCATTGCGATTATTCTCTGGTGAAATGTTGCCCTCATTGCGGTTATTCTCTGCTGAAATGTTGCCCTCATTGCGGTTATTCTCTAGTGAAATGTTGCCCACATTGCGATTATTCTCTGGTGAAATGTTGCCCACATTGCGATTATTTTATGGTGAAATGTTGCCGCATTACGATTATTTTATAGTGAAACGCTGCCCCATTACGATTATTTGGCACCTATGGGGGGGACCCCATCCAAATTTTCGCAAGGGGGCCCAGCAGGGGCGTAACTAGAAGTCACTGGGCCCCCCTGCAAAACTTTGGATGGGGCCCCCTACCCCCCTCACTTTCTGCACAGGTAACTGGAGAACCAGTGTTAATCAATTGGCTAGTGCACACTTGAATGTGTTTTCCCCATGCAGATAAAAACAGACAGCAGCAAACCACTGCACGCATTTTCTCTATCAATTACATTAGCTCCTGTGATAAAAATTGCATGTTTTCCCACATACAGACACACATGGTGTGCAGAAAACACGTACAGAAAACGGACATACAGTGTGCTCCCAGCCTTAGCTTATTACACTCACGCTGTCCATCTCTGATGGAGCAGAATTGGCTCTGCAATTTTCTCCAGCATCACTACAGTACACAGCACTTGGGGAGGGGTAGAGGTTGGTGGCTGGGCGCTGTACACAAGAACCTGCTACATACTGAATAGGGACTGTCTACAAATCTTTCTACGATTCTTTATCAGTAGCTGAGCAGATGCAGTCATTAGAACAATTGTGCAGAGAGCAGAAAGTTTTTTTTTCCTCTCCGTGCCATTACTTGTCAGTGTCTCAGGACAGGGAAAATAAACCTCTCCCCCCATGGGGCCCCCTGTGGCTTCTGGGCCCCCCTGCGGCAGCATCCCTTGCAGGGTCTATTTTTACGCCCCTGGGGCCCAGTGATTTCTAGTTACGTCCCTGACTACTACCTAAACTGGGGATACCTATAGCCAGCTATCTATACTGGGGACACCTATAGTATGTCTACATTGGGGACACCTATAGACATGGCTACTTTATACTATACTTATACTAAATCTTTATATAGCGCCAACATATTACACAGCACTGTACAGATTATGTATTGTCTTGTTACTAACTGTCCTACAGAGGGGCTTACAATCTAATCCCTACCATAGTCATATGTGTATGTATCGTAGTCTAGGGCCAATTTTTTGGGGGAAGCCAATTAACTTATCTGTATCGTATGGCATTGGGATGTGGGAGGAAACCAGAGTGTCTGAAGGAAACCCACGCAGACACAGGGAGAGCATACAAACTCCTTGCAGATGTTGACCTGGCTGGGATTCGAATCGGGAACCCAGCGTTGCAATGCGAGAGCGCTAACCACTATACCACCATGCTGCCATACTACTGTACTATATTGTACTGCCATCTTCAGCAGTACTTCACAGAGTACGTAGTCATGTCACTGACTATCCTCTGAGGAGCTTACAATCTAATTCTGCCATAGTCTAATGTCCTACCATATTATTATGTATTTATATAGCACTGGCATCTTCTGCAGCACTTTGCAGAGAACATAGTCATGTTACTGACTTTTCTCAGGGGAGCTCACACTCTAATACCTACCACTATTTTGTGCGAGAGAATACTGGCTAATGTGTTTTTTTTTTTTTTTTTTTTTTTTTGGGAGGGGGGGGGGAACATTTCCTACTTGCTTTTTTAGGGTCACTTTACTCATACCCGGGGAGAAAACATGGCCCCACCGACTTTGGGCTGCACTCTTACTAGGAAGTTGTAATTGGCCACACCCACTGTATGTTATGGACACGCCCACTGCATTATGTGACCACGCCCATTTTTCGCTGCGGCGCGCTCCGCCTGCCGCCAACGCCCTCAGGGAAGCCCAAACCCTAAATACAGCCCTGCTTGTAGATGATCCTGCTTTAAGCAGAAAGAGCACTAGCTGCTGTGAGCCCTGGGCTTTAGGTGTGGCTCAAACAGATCCCAGGAATAACACCAGAGCTCTCTGTCCCTAAAGGTGGCCACGCACGATACAATAAAATGATCCGATTTTACAGTAATTAATTAAACATGATTGGAAATATCGAAAGCTTTATTCATTCAACTGAAAAATCCGATCAGAATTCCCGTTGTTTTTTTTTTTTTTTTATCGATCCGGAATGCAGTAAATTTTCTTTCAATTTTTCTAAAGATTGTATGGTTTGTGTTTGATTGTCAATATACAGTATTAATATACACACCCTAGCAATTTTCTCAGTTTCCAATCAAAAACTGAACATATGTGTGTGGTACATTGGTCATATTTTTTAAATGTTACAGAAAAATTGATTGCAATTCTTAAATTGAACAGATATTTTAAAAATTGTATGGTGTGTGTCCATCTTAAAGAGAACCTGTAACTAAAAAAAGTTCCCCTGGGGGGTACTAACCTCGGTAGAGGGAAGCCTCAGGGTCCCAATGAGGCTTGCCCCTCCTCTGTAGCTGCAGGCAATCCAGCCCTGGCTCCCCCAAAGTCTCCTGCAATCGACGCTCGACAAGCCTGACAAGGCTTGCTATATTTACTTTCCCTGGCTCCAGCGGGTGGCGCTGTTGCGGTTCTCAGCACAGAGACAGGCGGAAATAGCCAATCTCTGTCGGGTCTGCTCTACTACGTAGGCACAAGTCTCCTTGCGCCTGCGCAGTAGAGTGGGCCAACAGCGATCGGCTATTTCTGCCTATCTCCGAGCGGAGAGCCGATACTGCGCCTGCGCTGGAGCTGGGAAGGTAAATATTTACACCCCCGCCGTTCGGAGGGCCAGAGCGAGACCGCCGTGGGACACAGGAGGACGGGGGAAGCCTCAATAGGATCTGGAGGCTTCCCCCTACCGAGGTGAGTATCCCCAGGGGAACTTTTTGTCATTACAAGTTTTCTTTAAGGAATATCATCGGAGGTCTGTTCAGAGCAAAAGTGTGTGTGTATAATATATACGATATATAAAGAGAGAGAGAGAGAGAGAGAGAGAGAGAGAGAGAGAGAGAGAGAGAGAGAGAGAGAGAGAGAGAGAGAGAAGACATAAAATTGGAAAGACTGGAAATGCTGGAAGAGAGGAGAGAAGGACAGACAGATATGTAGGACTGGAAGACAAGAGAGGAATGGAGATAGGAAATGTTGGAAGAATGGAGAGAGAATGGAGAGGAAAGACGATGAGAACGAATGAAAGAGAGGAGAGGAGATTGTACGAGACTGGCAATGAGATATATACAGCTTGTCTGTCTTCTTTTAGCTTATGTGGAGCAGTAGCACAAAAAACATCCATACATAAAGTCAGTTCCTATGGAAACAGGTTATGCAGGAGCATTTCACTTCAGTCCAGATGCAGTAGAAACGTCCTTGTACTGAAACACAGAACGCACTTCAACCACCGAGATTTTAAACAAGCATTCAAAAGATAGAATCCATAACAGTCAGTTCCATGGCAAAATTCTTTAACTCATTAAAGAAAGTTTACCCCGGCTCACTAAGACTGTTTTTTCTATATATCCAGGGCCGGATTTCTGGCAAGGCCACATAGGCCATGGCCTAGGGCACCAGAAGTTAAGGGGCGGCTCAGTGAGTGGCAGTAATGCTGTTCTATGCAGCCATCCCTATCTACAAGGACAGCTTTAACCTTTGAACTCTCTGTCCTGTACTTGTGCTGTCCCTGCAAGATATGTAAGCTCTATCCTGCAGTTACACATTAGCCTAACTCTCATGGTGACACATTGGGTCCATCGTCAATGAGATGGCAAGCATACCATAAAAGTTCAAAACATAACATATAATCTATACACATATTACTAAAATAGCTATTGTCTGTGACACCAATGATGGAAAGTAAGTTGAATTCTCGTTGGGGCACACAGAGCTAACAACCATACAGACGATATAGTTGGCCTTGGGCGGTAAAAAGTACAAATCCGGCCCTGTATATATCTAACAAAAGGATTAGATTCATTGAAATGAAAATATATTTAAATAATAATTTTTTAAAAAGTTAGAAGGCGTAGTTAAGCTTTCATGAGTAGGAAACTAGTGTTTCTATAGCAACTACAATTTGATAGAACTGCCCACAGGTTCACTTTAAAACAAACCTGTCAAAAATCCTGGGTAATAGAAAATAAGCATGTGATGGAACAAAAAGGAAGAATCAGAGGTTACCAAAGCAAAACTGCATGGCAGAATGACCAGTAATTACTGATGTATCGATATACACACTCCAGTTAGCTCCACTCATTTCCTGAGCAGTGTCTAAGTTTCTTCCTTCCTTCCTTTCTATCCCCCCTACACGGATATGCAGCCCCCAATCCACGGGGGGGGGGGGGGGGGGTCTAGTAAAGGATTATGATGAAAAATGGTTTAACTGCTAATCATGGACCCCACAACAAAACTACAAAACTTTGACATTTTGATGGGGCCCCCCAAGGTTCGCCCTCTTTACCTTGCCTACCACTAGTGACCCTCACAGACAGGGACCCATCTTGCAAAACAAGTGTGGACATCATAATCTTCATTAGTAGTTATGCCCCTGAACCCTAGGCAAGATAGCAGTTTTTGTTGACAGCTGATGGTCATCTGGCATTTTTTAGTAAGATTTGGTCAGGACTAGCATCCACTAGGCTCCTAGTATTCTTCCAGGCTTCAGGCAACAATAACAACAATAACATTTCTATGGCGCTTTTCTCCCATAGGACTCAAAGCGCTTTGCAACAGCACAACAGCCTAGGTTTGTCTTATGGATGATCCATCTCAGGATGGGTTGACCCTGAATGAGGGGAAGGGAACTTCTGGAAGATCTAGAGCCCTTCCGAACCACTGCTGGCCACCACTGCTGCCTGGGACCTTCTTCTTCTTTGTGGCTGGGCTCCCATCTGTGTACAAGCGTGACTGCACTGAACATTGTTGACTATGGTCAGAGCATGCACAGCAGCACAAAACTGTAGTATTCACAGACTGTGCTTGCGCAGTACGGCCATGCTTGTACATGGATGGGTGTGAGAACATATTCAATAAGCTCTTGTCAAATATGTGTAGAGGGTCCCAGTGCCTTGAATGGTGGGCACTAGTGATGATCGTCTGCTAATTACGATTACATGTAATTATGTGTACATTTTCGCAATTACGCATACACGTAATTACACATTTGTAATTCAATTGACTTTGTTTAATCATAATTTCATGCTGACTTTGGCGGTGAACGGCAAAGACCCCACACATGCTATTGCTACCAAAATTGCTACATTTGTTGAGAAAAGAAATAATTTTTCAAAAAGAACTTGTAGTTTGAGAAAATCGATTTTAAAAATGCCAAAAAAAAAAAAACAAACAGAAAAATGACAGTTTAAAAAACATTTTTTTTTGTATTTTTAAAATCGATTTTCTCAAAAACTAAAAAATCTTTTTCAACAATTCTTTTTGTGCCTTGAACCTACTTTTCTCATTAACATATGTAGCAATTTTGGTAGCAATGGCTTATATGGGGGCTTTGCTATTCACCTCCAAAGTCGGCATGAAATTACATGTAAATTGCACCTAAATTCATGTGTAATTACGAATGGGAGGATTAACTATGGAATTGATTAAGCTACTCCACCAAAATGTTGCTTTACGATTATGATGCGTAATTGTGTATTACGATGCGTAATTAAGCATAGGCATAATTTCTGCTCATCACTAGTGGGCAACAGTAGTTTCTGGGAAGCCTCTGGATTATACACAGACTTCCCTTTACTGAGGTGAGTACCGTGTTTAACATAAAGTAAGACAGTGACCATACAATTTTCTAGATTTTCTGTTAAGGGGCCCGTACATTTGCCTACCAACCAACCAATCAACCATCCAATTAGATTATTATAATCAAATTAGATGAAAATTGGTGCTGCCAAGTGCATGTAAGCGACCAATTTCGGGACAGAAATTGGCTGCATGGTCGATCGCGCATGCTGGAAAATTTCAGGCCGAGGTTGGTTGGTTGGGTGCGCGGCGGTAAGGTGGCCGAGTTGCGAATCAGTGACGAGACGGCAAAAGCCCCACCGCTGCTGCCACAATGTATAAATGTTTGCAGTGTGTGTATTTATACATTACTGGTCCGGTGTCGGCCTCCACATGGTTTCCCTCCATCTCGCCCAGTTCCGCATACACGCCAGCAGCGCTCTGACATCACGAAGGCGCAAAGCGCACGATATGCGCCACTAGCGTGTATGCGGCTTACCCGGCAAGATGGACGGATAGACCCGACGAACTGCTACTGGACAGCTAATGTATAAATGCACTACATTACATACATTTATACATTTTGGGGGCAGCGGCGGGGCGGGCAGTGGCGGCTCAGCCGATTCCCTGATGATTTCATGCTGAAATCGGATGGGAATCGGCCTGTAGTGTATGGGCAGATTCGATTAGAGACAAATTTATCTCTAATCGAATCTGATTAGAGATAAATTTGTCTCTTGGTCGAATCTGCCCATACTCATTCTAATGTATGGTCACCTTTATATCTTTCTTTTAGATTTTCTGTAATTAGGTAATTTTCTGTAGAGACTGGTCATTATCTCTAGTGCATTGTCTTCTGGTTATCTCCTGCTGAGTAGAACAATGCCTAATTGCTAGGCAGATAGATGATTAGACAGATAATTTCCAACATGTTGGAAATTATCTATCTGGCAGGTAAATCTAACAGAAAATCTAACAGAAAATTGTATGGTGTGTACCTAGCATTATGTTAATTTTCGCTCTAAAAGGTGTGCTAGGGCATTTTTTCAGGGGATGTCCTATATTTCTATTAGGAAGAGTCTCTCAGCAGAACATTTCTTGTTCCTTTGTACGTAATCAAGGATTGAACTTCATCCCAATCAGTAACTGATACCCCTTTCCAATAAGAAGTATTTTCCTTTTCTCAAACTGATCATCAGGGGGCTCTGTATGGCTGATATTGTGGTGAAACCCCTCCCACAGTGTGATATCAGGACCATGGTTCTGACATCACACTGTGGGAGCCTTGTTGCATTGTGGGAAACAACAGCTGTTTCCAACTGCTAAAAAAGCAAGAACTGACATCACCTGCCAACAGGGAAAATGTCGCTATGTGATAAATGTCAGAATGTAAATCAGGGAGATGAAAGATTTTACAATGGGCATACACTGACTAAGTCAGTTGTACATGATTGTAAAAATTAAGCACTTTTGTTCATTACTTTATTTTCACTGAAGTTCCTCATTAACTTCCGCTAGGGCTTATTTTCGGGGTAGGGCTTATATTTCAAGCATGCTCAAAATTCCAGCTAGGGCTTATTTTCAGGGTAGGTCTTATTTTCGGGGGAAAGAGAGTATCTATGTTTAATTCTTCTGTTCACTTCAGGTTCACTTTAACAAATTAAGCCCACAAGATTTTCTACATTGTACAGAGTACGTGCTTCTTTTCAGACAATTTATTGAAGAAAATGTGCAAGTGCACTTTAGAAACCTTATTCTTAATCTAATATTCAGTAGATAAGCAACACAAGGCTTTGGAAAGTTTTCTCTGTTTTTGTTTTTGTTTTTTTACTGTGTAATGCAAGAATTTCTTATTCATACTCAACCAGTTCTCATATGCCGTGACCTCTCTTTTGAAGGTACATTTGCATCTGTCCTGTTTTTACACTGTGTCTGCCCCAAGTATCATTAAATAGAATTCTGTAAGAATTGGCAGCAAAAGCTTGTAGATATAGAAACAATAATAGAGTGCTAAGAAAAATCCCACATATGTAAACACATTATCCAGTGGCCTTTGTAAAAATAAATATACAAACTAAAGTCTAAAGTTTAACTGAAGGAGTGAATTTGCTGCTAAGATATGTTCTAAAGCAGGGAAGTGGAAGATAAATCTTTGCCTGGCTCAAGCTTTTAGGTTATTTAAAGATCACTGTCTTGAAAAGTAAGTAACCACTTCAGGGCAAGAGCCATTTTCACATATCAGCACTGCTCCCATTCATTCGCCAATAACTTTATTACTACTTATGACACCTAAATAATCTATAAATTGTTTTTTTTAGGACAAATTAGGCTTTTAGCAGGTGACATTTTTGTTTAGTAATTACTTTATTTTCTATGCATTTTAAAGGGAAAAATACACACTATCAGTGCTGCTCGGATACCCCTTTTCAAAACCGGATTGAATTCAGATCCGGATACCCAGATATCCAATCCGAATCGGATATCCGAGTTTGAAATTTTGGAATCCGAATCCGAATCGGATATCCGAACCCAGTATCCCAGATATCCACCTGGATTCGGATATCCTGGTAGAAAACCGGAAGTGGGCTTTAAATTGCTTTCAAAATGTTTTTTTTAGGGTAAATGAGGCGCGTACGTACAAAAAGGGCGCCTGGACAAAAAGGGCGCGGGGTGTAAACTCTAAATAATAATTAATCATTAATAGGGTTTATAAAAATAGTGTGCTATATTTCGTTTACAAATAATGTTTAACAAAATTATAAATCATTAAATAATGTTTATGAAATCGGAAATTGTGAAAACGTTAATCTTCCCTGTTTCAAAAGTTAAACTTATAATTACGTTTATAAAAAAAATAATAATATATGTTTAATTGTTATAATTGTATATTATTGTGAATAACCTTCATTTATGGTTTGTTCTTATAATAAAATCTGAAAATATTGTTTATAAGATGATATAAATATAACTACGTTCGTAATAAGTGTTGTAATACATTAGTAATTATTACTAAAATTTTACTAAAACTATGCCTACTCTTACACAGAACCCTCCCTGTACCTATCCCTAACCCCTAGACTCCCCTGTTGGTGCCTAAACCTAAGACCCCCCTGTTGGTGCCTAAACCTAAGACCCCCCTGTTGGTGCCTAAACCTAAGACCCCCCTGTTGGTGCCTAAACCTAAGACCCCCCTGTTGGTGCCTAAACCTAAGACCCCCCTGTTGGTGCCTAAACCTAAGACCCCCCTATTGGTGCCTAAACCTAAGACCCCCCTATTGGTGCCTAAACCTAAGACCCCCCCTGTTGTTGCCTAAGTACCCCTCCCTGTACCTACCCCTAACCCCTAGACCCCCCTATTGGTGCCTAAACCTAAGACCCCCCTGTTGGTGCCTAAACCTAAGACCCCCTTTATTATGTGGATAATAATGTTTTACTAATTGTGCATGCAAAAAATATTTTGCAATTTACGTTACGTACTGATCGCTTTATTTTGTGAATAATAATGTTTTACAAACAGTAAGGGATAAAACTTTAAATAATGTTTTAATTATTTAAATAAGATAAATATGTTTAGAATTTTCATAAACGTTATTCGGCACGGGTGCATTTTATAAACGTAAATCACCACAAGTTCAGTTATAAATCATTAAACATCTCCGGGCGCCGTTTGTAAACTTTATTTAGCTCCTGGCGCCGTTTGTAAACTTTATTTAGCTCCGGCGCCCTTTTTTCCTACTCGGCGCCCATTAAACGCTATTTATTATGGGAGTGAATGGCGGCGCCCTTTTTGTCCACTAGCGGCCTGCGCCCTTTTTTCCCAGCTCCAAATGAGGCATGTAGCGTCATGTTTTTTTTAAAGGGAAACACTTACTGATGATGAGGGGACTTAATAATCTCTCTCTCTCTCTCTCTCTCTCTCTCTCTCTCTCTCTCTCTCTCTCTCTCTCTCTCTCCCTGAATGCCTTCGAAAGGGATTTTGGCCATTGAAGGTGATTTTAGCTTCTGCTCGGATATCTGAACTAACTATCCGCCCGGATTTCAGATTTCAGATGGGAAATCCGAGTTTGCTGGGATAGTGCTATTCGGATTTTAAAAAATATCTGAATTGCTATTCAAAGTTCGGATAGTGGAAAAAGTTCAGATTATGTGGGTAGTTCGGATATCCAAAATCTTGCTGACAGCACTGCACACTATTTCTCCATTTACATCCATTATAGCATTAAAATAAACAGTGCTAGCTATAAGTTACATCCACAAATTGTATTTGCTTATCCATCCTGGTTATTACAACATTTAGATTATGATCCCAGTACATGGTGACAATATTGTATTTGGAAATAAAAGTGTCTTTTTTCTGTGTTTTTTGCTTTCTCATTGTACACTATCGAGGATTACAAGACTTTATTTGCAAAATAATAGTAATATACCCTTATGGCATGCATTTTTAAAAAGCCAAGTTCCTAAGGTAACAATATATGTATGTTCTTTTATTTTGGTACAGAATATGCAACAATTTAATTGCTTTGATTCAGTTTGTGACTAAAAAGAATACACAAAACACAGGTGTTAACCCTAAAACTCTCTAAACTCTATTCTACTACCTATCACGGTTTAAATGTTACCAAATATATCTTTTGTAGCTTTGCTAAAACTTTCCCAAGTTTGAACATAATTTTGAAAATGACTTTTTATGTTGGCTTGAGTTTGTCCCTACCTATTTTTTATGTGACATGGGTCCAAGCTTTAAAACACACCAAAATGTATTCTACAACTTGTCACGGTTAAAATGATACCACATGTGACTCATTTAGTAACAAACTGGTGGTGCACTCTCCACTACACTGGAAGTACAGTATATATACGTCTAGTTTGCATTAAATGGTTAATATTGTGTGTATGATAGTATTAGTGAATTTTTAGCCCACAAGGTGTAAATGTTTAAGTTACATAATTTGGTTAAAAAAAACCAAAAGAAAAAAAAAACACCTGTCCATCAAGTTCAATCAAAAATAAGGTACAGTGCTGTACCTTATTTTTGACTGAACTTGATGGACAGGTGTTTTTTTTTTTTTCAACTAAATTATGGAAGTGAACCTCTTGACTAAAAATGTACTCAGCAGCACTGAAAAGGCTTGGTGTTTCTTTAACAGTTTCACAGCATCAGAACTTTGTTTTTCTTATCTAAACCTCATTTTTAGCTGCACAGAAGCCAAGCTCCACCCCACCAAAGAAGATCTCCCCAAGCATTTTTTCCCCTGATGCTGTGCCAAGCATGATGGGATTTCTGATGTTTTTTTCGTTCTGCTGTTTTGGCGCAAATTACTTTTTTTAAATGTTTTTTTATTTGAGATTTGAAGTCTAGCGCGCGCAGCTGGGAGGGGTGATCAGGACACAGAACAGTTGAAACTGTGTCTCATGCTCTCTGTCACCTACTTTCAACCAAAAAGATGTCTGCCCCCATGAAATCACAAAGATTTGCCTGTTCTTTTAAAATAGAGTGGGTAAGAGATTATATTACCTATCTATTTTAATTAACATAACTAATGTAACTTAATGACAGTATGTTTGTTTAGGCTGAAGTTCCTCTTTACACCTTGTGGGCTAAAACACACTGTCCTGCACCCTCACATATCCCAGTCAATCTAGGGCAAGGGCTTTCCAACTGGCAACCCATGAGTTGGACGTGGCCCCTGGGCTGCACTCACTTGCCTGCACTATTTTTGTGTCAGGCCTCCTCCTCTAGCAGGCCCACCTGTTTGCAATTGGCTCCACATCCCCCTCCCACATGAGGCAAGTGGGCAAAGATGGCACCGACTCTCATGTTAACTCTGGTTTGACGGCCGCCCAATGGGAAATTTGGGCGCCCGGTGAATAATAACATTTACAAAAGCACCTGGTGAATAATAATGTTTACAAAAGCTGCCGATGAATAATAAAGTTTACAAACCGTACTTACCATACTTATCGTGTCTACCTACGTAAAGTTAAATAACAAAATCGAGATTCTCTGGAAAATAAAAAATAAGCCTCAAATAACTAAATAAAATATATTGATTTAAAAAATATAATGATAAATAATATGGGATTCTTAGGGTTAGCCACAACTAGCTTGGTCTTGGGGTTAGTCACTACCAGGGGAGTCTTAGGGTTAGGGATAGATACAGGGAGGGTTCTGTGTGAGAGACTGAGTAGGGTTAGGTTTAATTGTAGTAAAATATCAGTAAGTTTTACCAATGTTTTACTAGAGTTAGGACGATTGTGCATATATTTTTGTTTTCATTGTTCTAGACAATATTTTCAGATTTTATAACATGAAGAAACGATAAATATGGTTATAGACAATATCACTAAATTTCGGCTATACCCTGCGCCCTTTTTTCCAGGCACCCTTATTTGATGTATGCTACCACAACATGTACTGGGCACCACAGCACACTCCTGGCATTTGCCAAACCTCTTCCAGATCCGCCAATAACCACCACTACAGCTCCAGGCTTCTCAGCACTCACTTAAAGCGGAATATAACCCTGCATTTCAACTTTGCTCTAAAACATTATTTACAGTATATTATATGCAACCAGCATTTTTTTTTACTAGACCAGCATTGGAAGGGTTACACAGGGCTTTAAAGTTCCTGGAGATTTCTGCAGACGCATCCGAAGCTGAAATAGATACATTTTGTTTGCTTGGAGGACAGCCAAAGAGTGTGTAACATTTATCAATAGATACATGTAACTAAATAGAATGTATCTATCTGAACTTCTGCATATCTCTCCACGGAACTTTAAACCTCTGTGTTTAACCCTTCCAATGCTGGTCTAGTAAAAAAAAAAATGCTTTTTGCATATAATCTGCTGTAAATAATATTTTAGAGCAAAGTTGAAATGCAGGGTTATATTCCGCTTTAACATCCATGGCAACATGGTCGGCTGCCCCACCACCATTCCTCAACTGCCACATCTGCATTAGGTCTGCTGCTTCTTACTGTAATGAAAAGATGCACAGTACAAAAATTAGGGGTCAGGCATGGCCGAACATCGTGATTTCGCATTAACAAACATGCTAGTGAATTTTACCATGCATATACGCGAACCAATCATTCACGGCAATCCCCACTGACTTTAATGGCCTGGGGACTTCTGAAACCTTCAAGGCTAGAGTTGGGCCGAACCTCCGATTTTAGGTTCGCGAACCGGGTTCGCGAACTTCCGCGGAAGGTTCGGTTCGCGTTAAAGTTCGCGAACCGCAATAGACTTCAATGGGGATGCGAACTTTGAAAAAAAAAAAAATTATGCTGGCCACAAAAGTGATGGAAAAGATGTTTCAAGGGGTCTAACACCTGGAGGGGAGCATGGCGGAGTGGGATACACGCCAAAAGTCCCCGGGAAAAATCTGGATTTGACGCAAAGCAGCGTTTTAAGGGCAGAAATCACATTGAATGCTAAATGACAGGCCTAAAGTGCTTTAAAACATCTTGCATGTGTATACATCAATTAGGTAGTGTAATTAAGGTACTGCTTCACACTGACACACCAAACTCACTGTGTAACGCACCGCAAACAGCTGTTTGTGTAGTGACGGCTGTGGCGGGTTCACTGAACAGGAATACAGTGGTGGGTTCACAGAACAGGTATGCAGTGGCAGGTTCACTGAACAGGTATGCAGTGGTGGGTTCACAGAACAGGTATGCAGTGGTGGGTTCACAGAACAGGTATGCAGTGGTGGGTTCACAGTACAGGTATGCAGTGGTGGGTTCTCAGAACAGGTATGCAGTGGCAGGTTCACTGAACAGGTATGCAGTGGTGGGTTCACAGAACAGGTATGCAGTGGTGGGTTCACAGAACAGGTATGCAGTGGTGGGTTCACAGTACAGGTATGCAGTGGTGGGTTCTCAGAACAGGTATGCAGTGGCAGGTTCACTGAACAGGTATGCAGTGGTGGGTTCACAGAACAGGTATGCAGTGGTGGGTTCACAGTACAGGTATGCAGTGGTGGGTTCACAGAACAGGTATGCAGTGGTGGGTTCACAGAACAGGTATGCAGTGGTGGGTTCACAGAACAGGTATGCAGTGGTGGGTTCACAGAACAGGTATGCAGTGGTGGGTTCACAGTACAGGTATGCAGTGGTGGGTTCACAGAACAGGTATGCAGTGGTGGGTTCACAGAACAGGTATGCAGTGGTGGGTTCACAGAACAGGTATGCAGTGGTGGGTTCACAGAACAGGTATGCAGTGGCAGGTTCACTTAACAGAACAGGTATGCAGCCAGGAACAAGCTAAGCCTAACTAATCTTTCCCTATGAGAGACAGTCTGCAGCAGCTCGCCCTACTCTCACTAACGCAGGCACACGAGTGAGCGTAATGGCCGCCGCTGCATGCCTTTTTGTAAGGGGGGGAGTGGCTCCAGGGGCTAGTGTAGCCTAATTGGCTACACTGGGCCTGCTGACTGTGATGTAGAGGGTCAAAGTTGACCCTCATGGTGCATTATGGGGCAAACTGAACTTCCGCAAAAGTTCGCCTGCGGGACGCGAACGCGAACCACTGAAGTTCGCATGGAACCGTTCGCAGGCGAACCGTTCGGCCCAACTCTATTCAAGGCTTCTCTGCAGCCTCAGTTTCTTTAAAATGGTGTACAAAGTATAGCAAAACCCAGACTGTGGCATAGCGAAGGTGGGTCAAGGGCAAAAAATATTTATTTTAAGCCGAATCCTTATTTTACTTTTTTTTTAATGCGTAAAAGCCAAAACTCACATTTATAGTTTCTAGGTTTTTCAAATAAAGGGATCTAAAATGGCCACTGTGGTTACCTGCCTAAAAATTGTTATTTGCAAGTTTGCAACCACTTTAGATGAGACCAGAAAAGCATCTCATTGCAAATTTATCTATTACATTTTGAAAATTTGTGTAACCTAAAATTTCAATATTTCACATATCATTTCAACTGAACATGCAACATTGGCAACAACTTTGCTCTACAGCCACATTATTCTTTCTTCTGCCTGACAGAAAAGAACCCTAGTCCTCAGGAAGGCCTGAAATATGTGTCATTCCAAATGTATGTATTACATTTTTAAAAATTGTATATCTATAAAATTTTAAATTTCACATATGTCATGTCAACTGGTGTACAACATTGTAATTGCATCCACTGTATTAGAGTCCTGAAAAATATATGATGTGAAAAAAAATCCACTCTAGAGCGTGTGGCTCTAAAGTGGAGGTGTTTTTTCGCATCATATATTTTTTCACATTCTTCCTGCCCTATGGAAAAGAACATCAATTCTCAGAGAGGTCTGAATATGAGGTATTGCCAGAGTTGCTCAACTCCGAATTCGGGTGTAACGTCATGTGAGTACAAACATTTTCTCCTTCAACCCAGAAGGAGGAAGTGTTTGTACTCACGTGACCACCGCGTGGACCGCATCGTGGGAGGCGCCAAGAGACGGACCGAAGAAAACGGCAGATAGGTAAGATTGAAACCCCCCCCGCCCAACCCGCACAAGTGATTGTAATTAACAGAGTGAAATCTGGATAGCAACTATCCGGGTTCCACCCGAATTCAGAGTTGAGCAACTCTGGGTATTGCAAATGTATCTATGACAGTTTTAAACATTTTATGTCATCAAAAGTTTTCCACTCCAATGGCACGTCCACACACTGTAGCATAGGCCTGGAGAAGGTGGCAGGCGGCAGAGTAAATATTGTTAGTAAACATTGTTAATTGCCTCCACTGTAGGATAGGCCTGAAATATATGGCATTCTATTATCTACCAAATTATTACATTTTTATGAAATTATTTTTAAAATGTCAATTTTTTATATTACTTGCAGCAGGCAATGTAGCAGAGGCCTGGAAGAGTCAACAGAGTAAACATTGTTAGTTGCCTCCACTGTAGGAGAGCCCTTAAATATTAGAGATAGCCTGAACCTCCGATTTTAGGTTCGTGAACCGGGTTCGCAAACCTCCCGCAAAAGTTTGCGAATGTTCGCGAACCGCAATAGACTTCAATGGGGATGCGAACTTTGAAAACTAGAAAAATTTATGCTTGTCACAAAAGCGATGGAAAAGATGTTTCAAGGGGTCTATTAGGTGTAATTAGAGTACTGCTTCACACTGACACACCAAACTCACTGTGTAACACACCGCAAACAGCTGTTTGCGTAGTGACGGCCGTGCTGGACTGGTGAGCACCATGGCGACATTGCTCTTCCTCACTCAGTGATGTCAGGTAATGTCTGACTGCCTTATCAACTTTTGATGGTTCTTTCTCTACCATTGTTAAAGCTTACATCTATTTTTTTAAATACTTGTTCTGCTTGCTGTTCAGTACCTGCAACGAGAATCGTTTATGGAGGGCAAGCAGGCATGGCATGCACGTCCCGAGGTAGTGACCAAAAGGAGGACTTTCGAGGCCCTACTGTATATGATACTGATCGACTTTATTACCTTTAACGAGAATCTGTTATGGAGGGCAAGTCTGCCATTGCGAATGACCACGGGTAATGGCCGGGGAATCCTGGTTCGATTCCGGTCCAGAGTGGGAGCCTAAGAAACAGCTACCACCACACCACCACACATCCAAGGAAGGCAGCGGGTACGCTGTGGGCAAAGGAGCAGGAACGGCTACCACACACATCCAAGGAAGGAAGCAGGCATGGCATGCACGTTCCGAGGTAGTGACCAAAAATAACAATACAGGAGGACTTTCGAGGCCATGCTGTATATGTGAGATGAATCAACTTTAAATCCTTTAACGAGAATCTGTTATGGA
This sequence comes from Hyperolius riggenbachi, assembly GCF_040937935.1. Classification (NCBI taxonomy): domain Eukaryota; kingdom Metazoa; phylum Chordata; class Amphibia; order Anura; family Hyperoliidae; genus Hyperolius; species Hyperolius riggenbachi. Next base: position 103,155,971 of record NC_090652.1, read on the forward strand.
GGGCAAGTCTGCCATCCATTCAAGTGAAAGGTATGCACTGACTGCCAGGTATAATACAATGTGCAGTCAAAGATGCAGTGAAAGGTATGCAGTGACTGCAAACAGCTGTTTGTGTAGTGACGGCCGTGCTGGACTGGTGCGCACCATGACGAGAGTGCAGGTGATGGCGGCTTTCCAGCCCATATGGTCGCCTGGCTGAGGTAGCTGAATGACAGAACAGTGACTGTCCAGCTGATCAAATTTGGTCTGTTCACAATGAAGCAACAACCTTATTGTCTTTGGTGTGCCACCCCCCTAGACACTCATATAGCCGGCAGTCATTGCTTCATTGTGATAAGCAAGCCCCTTCACCACGACAAGGTAATGAAATGGGCACATGTACATGCCTTTTGTTTTGTTGTTGCAGCCACAGTGCAGCCAGAAAAATTAGGCAGGCATGTACACGCACCAGAAAAATTATTATAGCGACCGCTGCTAGCAGCGACCTAAAAAATGCAGGAATCCGCCTGGAGTCCTGGACCCTGTTGGTGGTGGCAGAGAAGGCAGTCAAGCGGCCTACGGGCAGAGGTGCTGTGTGGGGAGCAACTTAGTCTTGGGGCAGGCAGCCAGTCACACGGCGTGCAGGCAGAAATGCTGTGTGTGGGGACTGACTTAGTCTTCGGGTGGGCAGTAGCCCTCCAGGATCCATGCCTCATTCATTTTGATAAAGGTGAGGTACTGAACACTTTTGTGACTTAGGCGACTTCTCTTTTCAGTGACAATGTTTCCAGCTGCGCTGATGGTCCTTTCTGACAGGATGCTTGAGGCAGGGCAAGACAGAAGTTGGATAGCAAATTGGGTCAGCTCTGGCCACAGGTCAAGCCTGCGCACCCAGTAGACCAAGGGTTCATCGTCGCTGCTCGCAGTGTCTACATCCACACTACATCCACACTTAAGGCCAGGTAGCTACCTGCCGGTCCAGGCGTTGGTGGAGGGTGGATCCGGAAGCGCTAAGGTGAGGCGTTGAACTAAAGAATGTCCGCATGTCCGACATCACCATGAGATCTCTGGATCTCAGGACGTCCTTGCCTGCATGGACATGGGAGAAGGATTACTTACAGTGGTACCTTTATTGCGTTGTGCTGTGACATCACCCTTAAACGCATTGTAAAGCATAGTTGCCAGCTTGTTTTGCATGTGCTGCATCCCTTCTGCCTTCAGGTGAGTTGGTAACATGTCCGCCACATTGTGCCTATACCGAGGGTTTAGTAGCGTAGCATGGCCACCCAGTACAGCTCATTCTCCTTGAGTTTTTTTATACGGGGGTCCCTCAACTGGCTGGACAGCATGAAAGACGCCATCTGCACAAAGTTGGATCCAGACGTACTTTCCATCTCCTCTTGCTCTTCCTCAGTGATGTCAGGTAAGTCCTCCTCCTCCCCCCAGCCACGAACAATACCATGGGAACATCGAGCAGCACAAGCCCCCTGCGACGCCTGCTGCGGTTGTTCTTCTGCCGCCGCTTCCGCCTCCAAAGAAACACTTTCCTCATCATCTGAGCCTGACTTCTCTTCCTCACATGACTCTTTCCCCTCCTCCCCCTCTGTGCTGCCGCAGGTGTTGAGGAAACATCTGAATCTGATTAAAATTGCTCCCACGACTCTACACACAACACGCTCCAGGAAGTAAGCGTATGGGATCAAGTCGCTGATGGTGCCTTCACTGCGACTCACCAGGTTAGTCACCTCCTCAAACGGCCGCATGAGCCTGCATGCATTTCGCATCAGTGTCCAGTTGTTGGGCCACAACATCCCCATCTCCCCAGATTGTGTCCTTTTACTGTAATTGTACAGGTACTGGGTGACAGCTTTCTCCTGTTCTAGCAGGTGAGAGAACATGACCAGGGTCAAATTCCAGCGAGTCGGGCTATCACATATCAAGCGTCTCACCGCCAAGTTGTTTCTGAAAGGCCGCAAAGGTGTGCCATGGCCATGTAAGACTGTCTGAAATGCCCACACAACTTCCTGGCCTGCTTCAGGACGTCCTCTAAGCCTGGGTACTTTGACACAAATTTTTGAATGACTAGATTCAGCACATGTGCCATGCAGGGTACATGTGTCAGCTTACCCAAATTCAAAGGGGAAAGGAGATTGCTGCCGTTGTTACACACCACGTTGCCAATCTCCAGCTGGTGCAGGGTCAGCCACTGATCCACCTGTTAGTTAAGAAGAGCAGCCAGGAGAGCTGGTCCAGTGTGACTCTCTGCTTTGAGGCAAGACATGTCTAAGATGGCGTGAAACCGTCGTACCTGGCATGCAACATAGGTCCTGGGGATATGGGACTGTCTAGCTGGAGAGGAGATTGCAGCACCAGTAGAGTTGAACTGCCACTCAGCCGAGGAGGAGGATGACAGTGAAGATGATGTAGCAGGAGGAGAGGAGGTGGCAGGAGGCCTGCCTGCAAGCCGTGGAGGTGTCACAAGTTGGTCTGCTGCACAGCCACGTACTCCCTGCTTTTAATCAGTCACCAGGTTGACCCAATGGGCTGTGTAAGTTATGTACCTGCCCTGACCGTGCTTGGCAGACCAGGCATCCATGGTCAGGTGGACCCTTGACCCAATGCTGTGTGCCTGAGATGACACCACTTGCCTCTCAACCTCACGGTACAGTTTGAGTATCACCTTTTTAGAGAAATAATTGTGGCCTTGCATCTTCCACTGCGGTGTCCCAATGGCCACAAATTTACTGAAGGCCTCAGAGTCCACGAGATTGTATGGTAACAGCTGGCGAGCTAAACGTTTCAGCCATGCCAGCTGTCAGACGCCAGGCAAGTGGGTGACTGGCAGAAATTGTCTTCTTCCGCTCAAAGATTTCCTTCACGGACACCTGGCTGCTGTGAGCAGAGGAGCAGGAACCGCTCATGGGCAGAGGAGGAGTGGAGGAGGGTAGCTGTGAAGGTGCAAGGGAGAAAGCGGCTGAAGATGCTGCACCTGAAGGAGGAAGAGGAGAAGGAGGGTGGCTTTTCTTTTGTGTGCTGCTTTTGCTCAGGTGCTCTTCCCATTGCAGTTTGTGCCTTTTCTCCATGTGCCTTTATAAGGCACTTGTCCCTATGTGAGTGTTGGCCTTTCCACAGATCAATTTTCAATTTTTGGAGGCAGAGAGAACAGATGGCATTGCTCCGATCTGAGGCAGACACATAAAAAAATGTCCAAAGCGCTGAGCCCCCCTGGGGTGATGGCACTATGGTGGCATCAGCAGCTGATGTTGAAGGGCATGTTGGCTGGCTGTACATAGGTGGCGATACATGGCGCCGGACACTGTCACCAGCTGTTTCTGACGATGAGCTCCCCCTGCTTCTTTCAGCAACTTGTCTCCTCCTACTCCTCTGACTCCCTGTCTGAACTGTCCCCCTGTTCCTCTCCTCTATTGGGAACATACGTTGGATCCATATCATCGTCATCATCATAATCATCCTGCCCAGCTTTGCTTGCCTCAGACACCTCAAAAACTGCACCAATAGCAGGTACTTCATCATCTTCACACGTTACGTCCATAGTGTCGCCGCCTAACTCAGACATATGAGGTGGTGTAACTTGCTTAGTGCCTTCATCTGGTTGTAACAATAACGGCTGTGAATAAGTTAATTCCCCACCAATTAACTCCTGCGAAGTGTCAAATGCAATGGACGTGGTGCTTGTAGTAGCGCTGGTGGCTGCGGAAGATGAGGTGTTCTGTGTTAAATAGTCAACCATGTCCTGACAATCTTGGGAGTTGATGGGACGTGCCTTCTTCTGAGCACTGTTCTTTGGGCCAGGGCCACACGAAATCACATCAACACGTCCTCGCACAGACCTGCCGGGTGGCCTTCCTCTGGGTCTGCCTCTACCTCTGCGTGTTTTGTCCGTTGTGTCCATATCGGTGGGGGGATGAAGTGAAAGGTATGCACTGACTTGACTAATACAATGTGCAGTCACACAGGTGCAGTTAACAGGTATGCACAGAGTGGTATATCACACTGCGTGCACTCACGTAGGTTGGTGGGTGCACTGAACACAACAGGTAGGTATATGCAGCGATAAGGTGGGTGCACTGAACACAACATTTAGGTATATGCAGTGATGGGCATTACAATGTGCACCTGTCACACACAGACAGGTAGCGGACAGGCACAGTGACACTGCGTGCGCTCAACTCACATAGGTAGGTGGGTGCACTGTGAACAACAGTTACGTAAGTAGGTATATGCAGTACTGGGTAATACAATGTGCACCTGTCACACACTCAAAGACCAACAATGGCGAGAAGAACATCACTGGATCACCTTAGATGTGGCCTCTCTGTATTCCAATATCCTCCACAAGATCGGACTACGAGCGGTCTGGCATTATCTGAACTCAGATGACAGGTTTCCAGAGAAGCAGAAATATTTCATCATACAAGCCATCACGTTCATACTGACGCATAACTACTTCCAATTTAGAGATACGATATATCTACAACAAAGAGGAACGGCGATGGGGGCTAGCTTTGCCCCGAGTTATGCTAACCTGACGATGGGCCTGTTCGAAGAACTGCTACTTGGACCGAATAACCCCTTTATGACGAATATCATCTACTATAGGAGGTATATAGATGATCTAATCTTTATATGGCGGGGTGAGATATCATCAATTAATCAGCTAAAGAACTACCTCAATAACAATGATTGGGGCATTACCTTCACTATGAATCACAGCACAGAGAGGATTGAATACCTGGATGTGGTGCTGTATCAGGAAAAGGGGTTAATTAAGTCCTGCAACTATTTTAAATCTGTAGACTCCAATGCCTATGTGGATTATAAGAGCAGCCATTATAGGCCCTGGAAAACTAATATCCCCTACGGCCAGTTCCTGAGAATCAGAAAGAATTGTACTGACACCAAGACATATGATGAACAAGCAAAGGTCCTCACGGAAAAGTTTAAGGAGAAAAAGTTTCCATCCTGGTTGGTGAAAGAAGCATACAAGAGAGCAAGAACCACAGAGAGAACCGCACTGCTCGAAAGGAAAACTAGCAAGGACAATAAGTATGGAAACATCGCCCCTGAACCGAACTTCATCACGAGGTTCTCAAGTCAACACACGGAGGTCAAAACAATAATAAACAAACACTGGTCTCTACTACAGAGGGACCCTATTCTAAACACCCAACTGCAAAACAAACCAAGAATAATATATAGAAGAGCAAAGACCCTTAAGAACTTGGTAGCCCCTAGCAAGGTGAAATGCGCAGACACCATAGAGAATAGGGATGTAACAACGAAACAAACATCGAAGAAGGGAACCTTCAAGTGCGAACAAGCTCGTTGCCTCTGTTGTAAGGTGATATTAACAGAACAAAAAGAGTTTACATCTACACATACAGGTGAAACTTTTCAAATCTTAAGCAATCTGACCTGTGCTATTAACTTCGTAATATACCTTGTTACATGTCCCTGCAACAAACAATACGTGGGCCGAACCACTCAGCAACTTAGAACAAGATGGAGCCAACACAGACGGAATATAGAGAAAGGCTTCCTCAAGCACGGACTGTCTAGACACTACAAACTACACCATAATCAAAACCCAGAAGGGACTAAGATCTGCCCGATCGAACACATACAAGAGTCCTCCGTCAATCGTCACAACACTTTGAAAAGAAGAGAGATGTATTGGATATTTAAATTAAACACACTGCAACCGGATGGGCTTAACATCTGCCTGGAGCACAATTTATAAGAACTTCAACATCTTTTCATATACCCCTCCCTCAGTACAGTATCCACCATAGACCTAGTATCCCTACAAAGAACTGTTCTAAAACTAGTTGTTATATTCTTACATAAAGGAATGAATACAGTCTCCTTCCTTGTTGATATGCTGTAAATGGATCTATGGATTTTTTCCAGGACCTATCCTCCTCACTGCAAGTAGTAGACCACAGGGCCGGTCCTTGGGATATAACAGAAATCCTGTCGAGAATTATTACTCCCCATGCAAAGATATGGGTACACGCAGGGAGATCATATGCTACCTCCTACTGTCAATATCTAAAACTAGGAGGCCTTTGGAACCAGGATATCACTGAATTGTTTCACACACCCTAGTAATAAACCAGCTCTTGGGTGTAGTTTGTATTGTTTCTCTATATACATATATATATAAGGTCCCCTATAACCTGCTACACTAGTATTAGCATTATATACTAAGCATTGTTGTCTTGCAGGGTACCAATAAGATATTAATCGTGTGCAATCTTTCTCCTCTATGCATTAGAAGTATTTCTCCAACATTGGAAAAAGCTCTTGTATATTAACTATGTCCTGCTCATATACATCTATATACACTTTTATTTTCCTTTCACCTATGCACTTTTATCGCTGTGTGCCCCCGTCATACCCTTTCCTTCCTCCGCCTCTATGTTAAGACATGCTGCTTCCTCACATTACCATATACACGGGTACTGGCCATTGTTGACATGCACGCTCTTTTCGGCGTGGTACATGTCGCTATGGCTACAGGCACGCCCATTGACACGCCTTCCCGATGGACGCCGGCCTTCCACCTGGCGTCCATTACTACGTAGTAACGTACGCGGTCAAATGACGCGTTAGAGGGCAGGCACCGATTGGCGTATCCTGGGAAGAGATACTTTTCTCTATCTTGGGGCCGCGCCTGCCCGGACTCCTTTGTCCAATCACATTCCGCCACGCAGGAGCGTGGAGGAAGGGGACTACGCCCACCCCCTCCGCCCCTATAGGAAGTGTCAGTTCATTTATAGACACAGCCCTGACAGCGGCGTTCATATGGCGCCCAGGCCGACAGCAGGATATTATAGGTAAATTCTAGTTTACTCTTCTGTACACATTTTAAACGTTCTATGTCTCTATGCCATCTAGCGTATTCTCTACACTCTTCTCTCCCTGACGGGAACGCTACCATTTTTTGCTGATACTGATCTCATCTCTTCCCCTCCCCTCGTTTTCCCTGCATTTCTCCTCTATTTTTACTTAACCATATTCCCGTCTTACTATAAGGGTAACCAACTATATCCCCAGGTATATGTACTTTTGTTATCCCAGCATACTATTGCCTCACTGTTATAACCCCCCCCCCCCCCCACTGACAGGTTATACTATACTATTTTTTCCCCTCTCTAATGTCAGTCTCTTGTCATTTGGCGTAACTATATGTATGGGTTGTGTACATACTAGTAACCCCTTCGCTACCATAATCACTTCTGTTATATATACGATAACATTGGATTACCTATGCTATTCAAATAGGAATACTCAAGCTATGTATTTGAAGACCTGGGCTATTCAAACTCCATGTACTCACTTATGCTGTATATCTGTATACTTGTATACCTATGCTATGTATTTTATATCTATGTTTTTTAGATACTGAAATTGTGTTTTATTTTACCTTATTTTATTATTAGTATTATTTTTCTTCCGTTTGGGTCCTGAGCGCCTTTCTGACCTGTTTTATATGTTTTTATTTCAAGCACGTATATTTGACCTGATGAAGCGGCTACGACCGTGAAACGCGTTGTCGATGTGCACAAATAAATTTGATCTCCTTTTATACGGTTTGATTACTACTAATAAGGTAGGCTACCTTTAGAATTATAGAGCCTTGATAATATTGTCCACATACACGCATACAATCTGGGGACCCTACCTATAGTCCTCCCGATCCGACACGGGCGCCTCCAACTACTACTTAGCTTATGCCATATCCTCTCGTAGGATTCACAGATACCAGGTACTCCCTGTTGTATCTGAATTTTTCTCTGGAGTGACGATCGAACCGGACGGTTAAAGGCCGAGTGAGGGCGGTACTCCCTCACATGCCTAGATGAGTGGTTGCCTTCAGCAACCCACACTTGTGAGTATTATTCTTACTCTATTCTTTGTATGACGGTTGTCCAACGTTAATACACCAGATTGGGCTCCCGATCTCCCAGTATTTTTGTCTTTTCAAGTCTGGATTGTCACACACAGACAGGTAGCGGACAGGCACAGTGACACTGCCTGCGCTCAACTCACGTAGGTAGGTGAGTGCACTGTGAACAACAGGTAGGTAGGTATATGCAGTGATGGGTATTACAATGTGCACCTGTCACACACAGACAGGTAGCAGACAGGCACAGTGACACTGTGTGCGCTCACGTAGGTAGGTGGGTACACTGTGAACAACAGGTAGGTAGGTATATGCAGTGATGGGTATTACAATGTGCACCTGTCACACACACACAGACACGTAGCGGACAGGCACAGTGACACTGCGTGCACTCACGTAGGTAGATGGGTGCACTGTGAACAACAGGTAGGTAGGTATATGCAGTACTGGGTATTACAATGTGCACCTGTCACACACAGATAGGTAGCGGACAGGCACAGTGACACTGCGTGCGCTCACGTAGGTATATGGGTGCACTGTGAACAACAGGTAGGTAGGTATATGCAGTACTGGGTATTACAATGTGCACCTGTCACATACAGACAGGTAGCGGACTGGCACAGTGACACTGCGTGCGCTCAACTCACGTAGGTAGGTGGGTGCACTGTGAACAACAGGTAGGTAGGTATATGCAGTGATGGGTATTACAATGTGCACCTGTCACACACAGACAGGTAACAGACAGGCACAGTGACACTGCGTGCGCTCACATAGGTAGGTGGGTGCACTGTGAACAACAGGTAGGTAGGTATATGCAGTAATGGGTATTACAATGTGCACCTGTCACACACACACAGACAGGTAGCGGACAGGCACGTGCACGTGCTCATGTAGGTAGGTGGGTGCACTGTGAGCAACAGGTAGGTAGGTATATGCAGTAATGGGTATAATGTGCACCTGTCACACACAGACAGGTAGCAGACAGGCACAGTGACACTGCGTGCGCTCACGTAGGTAGATGGGTGCACTGTGAACAACAGGTAGGTAGGTATATGCAGCACTGGGTATTACAATGTGCACCTGTCACACGCAGACAGGTAGCGGACAGGCGAACACGGTAAATCCAGCGCTGGAGACTTGGGCGCAGCAGCGCAGGAGACTTGGGCGCAGCCGGCGCCACCATAGGCCGTAATAGGAACTACGGCTATCGCAGGCACATGGAGTAACTTCAGCGCCGTCAGAAGACGGATCTGAAGTTGCTTTTAAAACAATAATTCGGCTTCCAGCTATTGCTGGAAGCCGAATTATTTCATTCCCCCACTATCCATGTCGGCCTGGAGGGGGAATAGTAATTAACACGGCCCGGACTTGTGCGGCAGCAGGATTAGCCATATACTGGCTGTGTCCTGCGCCCAAGTCTCCGGCGCCGTTCTCTCTCGTACGCGCGGACAGGCACAGTGACACTGCGTGTGCTCAACTCACGTAGGTAGGTGGGTGCACTGTGAACAACAGGTAGGTAGGTATATGCAGTAATGGGTATTACAATGTGCACCTGTCACTAACACACAGACAGGTAGCGGACAGGCACAGTGACACTGCGTGCACTCATGTAGGTAGGTGGGTGCACTGTGAACAACAGGTAGGTAGGTATATGCAGTACTGGGTATTACAATGTGCACCTGTCACACACAGAAAGGTAGCAGACAGGCACAGTGACACTGCGTGCGCTCAAGTCACGTAGGTAGGTGGGTGCACTGTGAACAACAGGTAGGTAGGTATATGCAGTAATGGTTATTACAATGTGCACCTGTCAAACACACACAGACAGGTAGCGGACAGGCACAGTGACACTGCGTGCGCTCATGTAGGTAGGTGGGTGCACTGTGAACAACAGGTAGGTAGGTATATGCAGTACTGGGTATTACAATGTGCACCTGTCACACACAGAAAGGTAGCAGACAGGCACAGTGACACTGCGTGCGCTCAACTCACGTAGGTAGGTGGGTGCACTGGGAACAACAGGTAGGTAGGTATATGCAGTACTGGGTATTACAATGTGCACCTGTCACACACAGACAGGTAGCGGACAGGCACAGTGACACTGCGTGCGCTCAACTCACGTAGGTAGGTGGGTGCACTGTGAACAACAGGTAGGTAGGTATATGCAGTAATGGTTATTACAATGTGCACCTGTCACACACACACAGACAGGTAGCGGACAGGCACAGTGACACTGTGTGCGCTCATGTAGGTAGGTGGGTGCACTGTGAACAACAGGTAGGTAGGTATATGCAGTAATGGGTATTACAATGTGCACCTGTCACACACAGACAGGTAGCGGACAGGCACAGTGACACTGCGTGCGCTCAAGTCACGTAGGTAGGTGGGTGCACTGTGAACAACAGGTAGGTAGGTATATGCAGTACTGGGTATTACAATGTGCACCTGTCACTCGCACAGGTAGTCACTGAATGTGCTGGGCCTGGCAGTGGCACACACAGTATGAATTATCAAGGCTGTCTATGCAACACAAGTGTCAGTGGGACACACAGAAAAAAAAATAGATCACAAGAGCAAGATTAGCTCTCAAAAGAGCTGTTGTGGGGTGCTATTTTATCAATAAGAATCAACAAGGAGCAAGCTAACAAGCCTACAAGAGCCTAACTAATCTTTCCCTATGAGAGTCAGCAGCAGCAGCTGTCCTTTCTCTATTTACTGCAGGCACACAAGTGAGTATAATGGCTGGCGGTGCCTGCGTTTTATAAGGGGGGAGTAGCTCCAGGAGGGAGTGTGGCCTGATTGGCTACAATGTGCCTGCTGACTGTTATGTAGAGGGTCAAAGTTGACCCTAATGGTGCATTATGGGGGCAAACCGAACTTCCGGAAAAAGTTTGCGGTTCTCCGCGATTGCGAACCACCGGACGTTTGCCGGGATCCGTTCGCCGGCGAACCGTTCGGGCCATCTCTACTAAATATCTGGCATTCTATTACCAAATTATAAAATTTTTCTGAAGTTATTTTTACAATGTCAATTTTTTGCCTTATTTGCAGAAGGCGCTGAGGCATAGGCCTGGAAAAGGCGGCAGGTCTCAGAGAAAATATTCTTAGTTGCCTCCACTGTAGGAGAGCCCTGAAATAACTGGCATTCGATTTCCAAATGATTACATTTTTATGAAGTTGTTACAATGTAATTTTTGTTTTACCTTATTTGCATCAGGCTCTGTAGCATAGGCCTGGAGAATGTGGCAGGCGGTAGAGTTAACATTGTTAGTTGCCTCCACTGTATTAGAAAACCAAACATTTGCCATTTTTCTACTGTGAACATTAGAATTAGAAATAGCAGCCACATTAGGTAAGGCCTAAAAAAATAGGGCAATTACCTGCCTAAACATTTGAAATATCAGCCTCATTTCTAATCAAAACCTAAGCCAAGGAGTAACTTGTTAAGTAGGCAGGCCACTGCTGTTTGTTAAATAATCCCCAGGCTAAAAGTTTATAGAGCTCCAGATATTACCCACAGATTAACCAAAATAATTGGTTAAAAGCAGTGGTTCATAGGCTGGAGATGGCCCACCTGCTGGTGGGCAGTGTAAGTCATTCACGGTTCAAGTGTATACTGCCACCTGCCACCAGCAGACAGAACACTGTAACACATCATTCATGGCAGGCATTCAATCTTTTGCATAAAATGATTCTGTAGTGGAAGTCACTCATTGCATGGGCTAAGGGGCACTTACAAAAAGCATTGTTTGTGAACATCCACAATTGCACATATAAATGTGATGTGAAAATATTTTACAGATTTTGTAGCCACACGTACTGCCATCTAGATAACTTTCAGGAAAGGTCCTGCTTATTTCAACAAGAAAATGCCAAACCATATACTCCATGTATTACAACAGCATGGCTAAATAGTAAAAGAGTCCAAGTACAAAATTGCCTCACCTCCTGTCCAGACCTGTCACCCATTGAAACCATTTAGTGCATTATGAAATGAAGAACATGACAAAGGAGGCCCCAAATTGTTAAGCAGCTGACATTCTGTGTTAGGCATGAATGGGACAAAGGGACAATGTGTCACTACAGAGATTGGTTCCCAAACATTAACAGGGGTTAAACATGTCCCTGTCTCAACTTTGTGATAATGTGCTGCTGGATGCTGGTATCAAATTTAACCACTTCCGGATACTGGGTGGTTTGGCTGATCTGTGCTGCGGGGGCTCTTCAGCCCGCAGCACAGATCAGAAATCAGGCAGGGCGATCAGACCTCCCCCCTTTTTTCCCCACTAGGGGGATGTCCTGCTGGGGGGGTCTGATCGCCGCCGCGCTGCTGTGCCTAGCGGGGGGGGGGGCTCCTCAAAGCCCCCCTCCGCAGCACTAGTCCTCCCTCTGCCTCCTTCCCTCCCTCTCCCGTCCCCTGTGTGCGGCGCAGGACGGAAAGCCGTCCTGCGCCGGATAGGATAGGCTTCAGCCTATCAGGTGCCGGCGGTCCCCGGCCAATCAGAGGCCGGGGATCGCCGATCTCTGCCACGGCGCTGCTGTGCAGCAGCGCCGTTTACATGTAAACACCGGGGAAGATCTTCCCCGTGTGTTTACATTTACCCTGCGAGCTGCGATCGGCGGCTCGCAGGGTGCTCACGGAGACACCCTCCGTGAACTGACATGGAACGGCCGCTCATACGAGCGGCCGTTTCCATGGAAACCACTTCAGGATTCAGGGGCGTAGTTAAGCGTACGCAGAATCCTGAAGTGGTTAATGTGAAAAATATATAAAAAAAAAAACATTTCTCAGTTTCAACATTTGTTTTTGTGCTATTTGCAAATCGTCACATTCTGTTTTTATTTACATTTTAGCAGTTTCACAGCTTTCTAATACGCATTGAAAATTTGCTGTAAACAATGTTTTTGCTGCTGAAAGCACTGTGTAATCCTGAAGGGAAATAAAGGGAAGCAGTTAAAAAGGGCAAGCATCAGTCCTGTTATTTTGGGTGTCGCTATACCCCACAATCTAATAACTGGCTATGGAAGCAGCAGAACAGTAAATCAGGAGCCGGATGATGTCAAGGATTCCAGCCTACTCATGGAAAAAGATGCTGTGCATCAGCTCTCTAATCTGCAGCTCCGAGCCTCCCCACAGACAAAGCCGCTGCTGCCCTGCAGCCACTCTCTAATCTGCAGCTCCCAGCCTCCTCACAGACAGAGCCGCTGCCAATCTGCATTTAAAAGAGGCGCAAAATGATTCTGTTATTTTGGGTGTCGCTATAGCCCACAATGTAATTACAGGCTATGGCAGCAGCAGGACAGTAAATTGGGTGCCGGAGACCCCGTTGGCAATGATCCCAGCGGCTCTCTAATCTGTAGCTCCCAGCCTCCTCACAGACAGGGCTGCTGCTGCTTTGCATCGTCTCTCTGATCTGCAGCTCCTATCCTCCCGACTGACAAAGCCGCTGCCGTTCTGCAGCCACTCTCTAATCTGTAGCATTCAGCCTCCACACAGAGTCGCAGCTGCTCTGTAGCCACTCTCTAATCTGCAGCTCCCAGCCTCCTCACAGACAGAGCAGCTGCTGCTCTGCAATCTGCATTGTCTAATCTGTAGCTCCCAGCTTCCTCACAGACAGAACCGCTGCCAATCTGAAGTGTACTCTAATCTGCAACTCCCAGCCTCCTCACAGACAGTGTCTATCTGCAGCGGCTCTCTCATCTGCAGCTCCCAGCCTCCTCACAGACAGAGCCACTTCTGCTATGCATCGTCTCTCTAATCTGCAGCTTCTATCCTTCCCACAGACAGAGCCACGGCCGCTCTGTAGCCACTCTCTAATCTGCAGCTCTCAACTTCCTCACAAACAGAGCCACAGTTGAGTTGCATGTACCCTCTATTCTGCCGCCTCCAGCTTCTTCACGGACAGAGCTGCTGCTGCTCTGCATCTGCTCTCTAATCTGCAGCAGTGCAGCTTCTATCCTCCCCACAAACAGAGCCGGTGCCATTCTGCAGTCACTCTCTAATCTGCAGCTCCCAGCCTCCTCACTAGAGATGGCCCGAACAGTTCGCCAGCGAGAAGTATTCTGCGAACATCGGCTGTTCGCATTCGCAGTGAACAGCATACATTTGCCATTTCGATTAGCCCCCTATACATCATCACTGAGCTAAACTTTAACCCCTTACCTCACAGTCAGCAGACACATGGCAGCCAATCAGCTAGCACCCCTTCCTGGACCCCCACCCCCCTATCAAAAAGCAGTAGCGGTGGCTATAATGGATTCATTCTCTGCTGGCTGCTAACTGTTAGTGAGAGCAGGGTCAGGCTTGCTGCTGACAGGTAGGGAAAGCATTAGCGAGGCCTGTGTTCTTGTTCCTTACTTGCTGTGAAAGCACCCCAAACAGGCCTTTCGAGGGCTAGCACATCAGTCTCCTGTGTTTTTTTGTGTGTGTGAAACTCCACAGCTAGAGATGGCCCGAACGGTTCGCCGGAGAACTTGTTCACCCAAACTTAGCTGGTTTGAGTTCGCAGTGAACCGCGAACACTTAGCGAGTTCGACCCGCCCCCTATACTACATCATTGGGCTAAACTTTGACCCTCTACATCACAGTCAGCAGAAACATGGAAGCCAATCAGGCTGCACTCCCTCCTGGAGCCCCCCCCCCCCCTTATAAAAGGCAGCAGCGTCTGCAATGTTCTCACTCTGTGTGCTGTTGTATTAGTGAGAGAAGGGAGAGACATTGGAGAGATAGGGAAAGCGATAGTTAGGAGGTCTGTTAGGTTGCTCCTTGCTGATATTTGTTAATGAAAAGCGCCCCGAAACTGCTCTTTTGAGAGCTAATGTTCTTTTGAAGTGTTTTTTGTGTGTGTGTGTGCCACTGACACTGCATATACAGCCCTGTCTGTCGCAGCTGGCCCTTGCTAATTGCTGTACTGTGCCAGGCCCAGCACATTCAGTGCATACCTTTCACTGCCTCTGTGTGACTGCACTTTGTATTATACCACCAGCAGTCAGGTCAAAAAAAGTGTTCAGTACTTCACCTTTATCAAAATGAATGAGACATGGATCCCGGAGGGCTACTGTCTGCCTGAAGACTAAGTCAATCCCCGCACACAGCATCTCTGCCTGCACGCCGTGTGCCTGCCTGCCCCAAGACTAAGTCAGTCCCCACACAGCATCTCTGCCTGTAGGCCACTTGACTGCCTTCTCCGCCACCACCACCAGACCAGGACTCCAGGTGGATTCCTGAATTGCTAACAAAAACAATAATAATTTTTCTGGTGTGTGTATATGCCTGCCTAATTTTTTCTGGCTGCACTGCGGCTGCAACAACAAAACAAAAGGCATACGCATGTGTCAATTCCCCTTCGTGATCGTTACCTTGCCGCGGTGAAGGAGCTTGCATATCACAATAATGCAATGACTGGCTATATTAGTGTGTTGGGGGGCACACCTGACCCAAGATAATAACATCATTGCTTCATTGTGGACAGTTGTTCTGTCATTGAACGACCTCAGCCCGACCATACGGGCTTTAAAACCACCATTGTGCGCACCAGTCCAGCACGGTCATCAACACTACACAAACAGCTGTTTGCGGTGCATTACACAGTGAGTTTGGTCTGTCAGTGTGAAGCAGTACACTACTTACACTAACTGCTGATCCATGTATACACACACAAGATGTTTTCAAGCACTTTAAACCTCCAATTTAGCAATGCAATGTGATTTCTGCCTTTTAGAGATTATAACCCTGCTGTGCGGCAAATCCCTAATTTTCCCCAGGACTTTTGGCATGTATCCCACTCCACCATGCCCCCCTCCAGGTGTTAGACCCCTTGAAACATCTTTTCATCACTTTTGTGGCCAGAAACAGTGTTTGTAGTTTTTCAAATTCGCCTGCCCATTGAAGTCTATTGCTGTTCGAAAAGTTTGAAGGTTCGTAAACTTTTTCGAAAGTTCGAGGTTCGCAAACAGAAAATCGGAGGTTCGAGCCATCTTTTTCCACAGCCCACTGATACCCAGAGCTGTGTGCACACTACTGCTGTTTCCTCATTAAGTTGCACGCACAGAACCACTCCAGTGCATTATTATTTCACTGTATTCTGATAGTACTATTGCATTTCTCTGTGTGAGACACTCCACAGCCAGGTGAGGTCAGGTGAAAAGCAGCAGCTTCCGCCGCCAAGCGACCCCGCCTCAAAAGCAGCGTGAAGGCCCACCACTGCCAAGCGCTGTTGGAGATGAGAAGCCCGGGGAAGAACAGTTTGATGGCAGCCAACGTGCTCTGCTACCTGAGGGTGCAGGAGAAAAGGTGGCTGACCCCAGAGGCCTCAGAGTCGGATTGGTGTTGTCCGACAATGCCACCAACCTGCTGGCTGCCATCACCAGGGGACACTTGACCCACGTCCCCTGCTTGGCCCACGTCCTGAACCTGGTGGTGCAGAAGTTCATGCGCACCTACCACGGGATGGACAATCTGTTGGAAGCGGCTTGGAAAATTGTTCGCAGTTTCCGGCGCTCAGCCACTGCTGCAGCAAACCTGGCCGACATGAGGGCCTGCCACGACAACGGCGATGTTGGAGCGGCTGGTTGAGCAAAGGAGGGCTGTCAACCGCTACATTGTTGAGGCCACTCTCGCAGGCACCACCAAACTCCAGCTCCTCTCCAACGCACAGTGGGGGCAGATGCAGCAGGTCTGCTTGGTGTTGGCTCCCTACCTGCAGGGAACCAACCTGGTGAGCGAGGAACGGGCATACCTCTGCCAGTGGGTGCCCTTTGTTTGTCTGCTGGACAGGGCACTTTGTGATTTGATGGATGTGGGAGAGGAGGCCCAGATCCAGCTGAAAAAGCAGCCGCCTTCGCAGTCCACTTCTGTGCAGGAATTTGAGTTGTTGGAGGAGGAGGAGTTGGAGGTGCTGAACGTTGCTGTTGAGGGGGAACAGCCAGAGAAGGAAGACAGCGAACTTGTGGGCACTGACCCTGATGTCTCTGCTGCACGGTCCACCCTGTTCCCCATGGCAAGGCACATGCTGCGGTGCCTGCGCACAGACCCCAGGGTTAAGCAGATGCAAGCTCGAGAGGACGCCTGCATCAGCATGATCCTGGACCCACGGCTGAAGGGGAAGGTGGCTCAGTTCCTGCCTGTTGGAGACCGTGAGCAGCGAACCAACGGAGTTGCTGGAGATCCTTGTTCAGCGATTGGAAGAAGCCTTCCCCCAGCCTTCCACCCCCTCTTTCCCTGTCCAGCCAGCACAGCAGCTAGTACCTGCAGCCAGTAGCTGCAGCATCATCAAGTGCCCAGGAGACCTGCTGTCATTTGCAAAAGTTCACTTTCGCCATTCGCGAATGTAAAATTCTATGTTCATGACATCTCTACTCCTCACAGACAGAGCTGCTGCCGCTTTGCTTTCGCACTCTAATCTGCAGCTCATATCCTCCCCGTAGACAGAGCCACTGCCGTTCTCAACACTCTCTAATCTGAATCTCCCAGCCTCCTCACAGACCAGCAGCTCTCTGATCTTCAGCTCCTATCTTCCTGACAGATAGAGCCGCTGCCGCTCTGTAACCACTCTCTAATCTGCAGCTCAAAACTTCCTCAGAAAAAGAGCCGCAGCTGTTCTGCAGGTACCCATTATTCTGCAACTCCCAGCCTCCTCACGGACAGAGCTGCTGCTGCTCTGCATCCGCTCTCTAATCTGCAGCTTCTATCCTCGCCACAGAGCCGCTGCCACTCTGCAGCGGCTTTCTAATCTGCAGCTCCCAGCCTCATCACAGACAGAGCCGCTGCTGTAGCCACTCTAATCTGCAGTTCCCAACTTCCTTACAAACAGAGCCGCAGCTGATCTGCAGCTCCCAGCCTCCTCATGGACAGAGCTGCCTGCTACTGCTCTGCATCCGCTCTCTAATCTGCAGCTTCTATCCTCTCCACAGAGCTAATCTGCAGCTCCCAGCCTCCTCACAGACAGAGCCGCTGCCGCTCTGCAGCCACTTTCTAATCTGCAACTGCCAGCCTACTCACAGACAGAGCAGCTGCTAATCTGCAGACAGTGGCTCTCTAATCTGCAACTCCCAGCCTACTCACAGATAGAGATGTCGCGAACCTCTGATTTTCGGCTCCCGAACCCTGTTCGCGAACCTCCGCTGAAGTTTCAGTTCGCGAAAAAGCTTGCGAACCGCAATAGACTTTAATGGGGAGGCGAACTTGGAAAAGTAGAAACACTTATGCTGGCCACAAAAGTGATGGAAAACATGTTTCAAGGGGTCTAATACCTGGACCCCCAGATGGCGGAGTGGGATGCATGCCAAAAGTCCCGGGGAAAAATCTGGATTTGACGCAAAGCAGCGTTTTATGGGCAGAAATCACATTGAATGCTACATTGCAGGCCTAAAGTGCTTTAAAACATCTTGCATGTGTATACATCAATCAGGTAGTGTAATTAGTGTACTGCTTCACACTGACACACCAAACTCACCGTGTAACGCACCGCAAACAGCTGTTTGCGTAGTGACGGCCGTGCTGGACTACTGCGCACCATGGCAAGGATTGCTCTTCCTCACTCAGTGATGTCTGGTTAGGTAATGTCTGTCTGCCTTATCAACTTTCGATGGTTCTTTCTTTACCATTGTTAAAGCTTACATCTATTTTTATTACATTACATTTTCTACTTGCTGTTCAGTACCTGCAACGAGAATCTATTATGGAGGGCAAGTCTGCCATTGTGACCAAGGTAATGGTGGGGGAACCCTTCCTGGTGTGATTCCGGTCTGGAGTTGTAGCCTAACAAACGGTCGGCAACCACCACACATCCAGGCAAGGAGGGCAGCAGGCATGCCCGCCCCGAGGTAGTGACCAAAAATAACAATACGGGACTCGGGAGGCCCTGCTGTTTTTTAAATGAATTGACTTTAAATCCTTTAACGAGAATCAGTTATGGAGGGCAAGTCTGCCATTGTCACCACGGGTAATGGCCGGGGAATCGAAGTGGGAGCCTGCTGAGACCCATGCTGTACCTGCCCTGACCATGCTTTGCAGACCAGGCATCTGTGGTCAGATGGACCCTTGACCCAGCAGAAGACAAACCAAGTCGAAAGCATTTGCCAAGAATGTTTTATGGAGGGCAAGTCTGCCATTTTTTCAATTGTGTGAAACTGTAGATGGTACTATTTTCTCAGTATTATGGTGACTGACCACGGTTAATGACCGGGGAATCCGGTTTCTATTCCGTTCCGGAGTTGGAGCCTAAGAAACGGCTACCACCACACATCCAGGCAAGGAAGGCAGCAGGCATGGCATGCCTGCCGCGAGGTAGTGACCAAAAATAACAAAACGGGACCCGGGAGGCCCTGCTGTTTTTGAAATGAATTGACTTTAAATCCTTTAACGAGAATCAGTTATGGAGGGCAAGTCTGCCATTGTCACCACGGGTAATGGCCGGGGAATCAAGGTTTGATTCCGGTCCGAAGTGGGAGCCTGCTGAGACCCATGCAACACCAACTTTGACCTTCTGCATCACAGTCAGCAGGCACATTGTAGCCATTCAGGCTACACTAAGCCCTGGAGCCCCCCCCCCCCCCTTATATAAGGCAGGCTGCGGCGGCCATTAGCCTCACTCGTGTGCCTGCTAGAGACAGACTAGGGACAGCTGCTGAAGACTTGTTCTTCTAGGGACAGATTAGTTAGGTTCTTGGCTGCTTAGCTTGCTCCTGGCTGATTGTTATTGCTTTTATAGCATCCCTCAATAGCTCTTTTCAGAGCTCATCCTGTACTTCTTTTTTTTTCTGTGTGTCAAACTGACACTTTTGTTGCATGCACAGCCTTGCTAATTCATAGTGTGTGTGCCACTGCCAGCAGCCCAGCACATTCAGTGACTACCTGTGTGTGTGACAGGGAGCTGCACATTGTACTGCCCAGTACTGCATATACCCAGTACCTGTTGTGTTTACTTAACCCACCTCATCACTGCATATACCTAGCTTTGTGTTGAGTGAACCCAGCTAACTGCATCTAACTACCTGTTGTGTTCAGTGAACCCACCTCACTGCATCTAAGTACCTTTACTGTTCAGTGAACCCGGCTCACTGCATCTTATTACCTGTTGTGTTCAGTGAACCCAGCTCACTGCATCTAAGTACCTTTACTGTTCAGTGAACCCAGCTCACTGCATCTAAGTACCTTTACTGTTCAGTGAACCCGGCTCACTGCATCTTACTACCTGTTGTATTCAGTGAACCCACCTCACTGCATCTAAGTACCTTTACTGTTCAGTGAACCCGGCTCACTGCATCTTATTACCTGTTGTGTTCAGTGAACCCAGCTCACTGCATCTAAGTACCTTTACTGTTCAGTGAACCCAGCTCACTGCATCTAAGTACCTTTACTGTTCAGTGAACCCAGCTCACTGCATCTTACTACCTGTTGTGTTCAGTAAACCCAGCTCACTGCATCTAAGTACCTTTATTGTTCAGTGAACCCACCTCACTGCATCTAAGTACCTTTGCTGTTCAGTGAACCCAGCTCACTGCATCTAACTACCTGTTGTGTTGAGTGAACCCAGCTCACTGCATATACCTAGCATCCCCCCAAGATGGACAAAATGGACAAACCAGGTAGAGGAAGAGGTAGAGACAGACCCAGAGGAAGGCCACCAGGCACCGGCAGGTCTGTGCGAGGTGGTGTTGCTGTGATTTCATGCGGACCTGGCCCAAAATACAGTGCTCAGAAGAAGGCATGTGCCATCACTTCCCAAGATCAGGACGTGCTTGACTATTTAACACAGAACACCCCATCTCCCGCAGCGACCAGCGCTACAACAAGCACCACATCTGCTGCATTTGACACTTCACAGGAGTTATTTGGTGGTGATGGTGAAATCACTGATTCACACCCACTACTGCAACAACAAGAAGAAGGCGCAGGTACACCACCTCATACGTCTGAGTTAGGTGGCGATAGTATGGATGTAATGTGTGAGGAGGGGGATTATGAACCACCTGAAGTTGGTGCAGTTGAGGAGGTGTCTGAGGAAAGCGAAGCTGGCCAGGAGGATTATGATGATGATTATACGAATACCACATATGTTCCCGGTAGAGGAGCATGGGGACAGTTCAGAGGAGGAGTCAGAGAGGAGTAGGAGGAGATGACTCCATGATAGAAGCAGAGGGAGCTCGTCCTCAGAAACAGCTGGGGGCAGTGTCCGGTGCCATGTATCGCCAGCTATGGCCAGCCAGCCAACATGCCCTTCAACGTCAGCTGCTGATGCTACCGTAGCGCCATCACCCCAGGGGGGCTCAGCGGTTTGGAATTTTTTTTCACGTGTGTGTCTCAGACCAGAGCAAAGCCATCTGTTGTCTCTGCCTGCAAAAATTGAGCCGTGGAAAGGCCAACTCTCACGTAGGGACTTAAGGGTGCTCGGAAAATTCCGCGGAATTATTAACTCCGTGATTCCGGCCGGAATTGGATTAATTCCAATTCCGGTAGTCGAAACGGAATTCCTATACCTCTCAAACGGAATTCCATCGGAATTTTCCGCAAAAGCTCGGTCGCTCTCTCTCGCTCTCCTCCTCCTCCTTATCCATCCATCCCTTATATCATCCAGTACAGAATTGCAGATTTTCAAAACAGCTTATATACCATAGCTGGGATTTGAACCCAGGACTCAGCGTGTAGTAGGTATCTGTCTTACCCTCTAGACCATGAATTACACTACATGCTAAAGCTGGCCTAGCATAAAGCATACTACCATTATGATCAATTCGATAGTAAAAGTAGCATCATTAAGGATTTGTACTTTTTGAAAAGAATGCTTATATACCATAGCTGGGATTTGAACCCAGGACTCAGTGTGTAGTAGATATCTGTCTTACCCCCTAGACCAGGGGTAGGCAAGCCATCGCTCCAGAGCTGCATGCGGCTCTTTTTCACCTTCGCCGCGGCTCCAGGGCCGCGGCTCAGGTAGTGTGTGTCAGTGGCTGCGGCGCGCGTGTGACGTGTGCTGCCGCTGGCCGGCAGCCTATCAGAGAGGCCACCGGACCGGTGCAGTGCGGGGCTTAGGGCGGCCATTTTCCCGTAGCCCTGCAGTGTAATGCAGGCAGGACGTGACGTCACGTCGGGAAGGAAGAGGATCGTGGGAGTTGCGCGACACAAGGAGGTCGGGACAGGAGGAGATTGTGACAGGAGGTCTTCTGACTAGGTGAGTAAATGGGTTTTTCTTTTCATATCTGCTGAAGGATTGTGCATATTGGGGTCAGATCTGCTGAAGGATTGTGCATATTGGGGTCAGATCTGCTGAAGGATTGTGCATATTGGGGTCATATCTGCTAACGATTTGTGTGAGTCCTGGGTTCAAATCCCAGCTATGGTATATAAGCTGTTTTGAAAATCTGCAATTCCGTACTGGATGATATGATGGATGGATGGATGGATGGATGGATGAGGAGGAGGAGGAGGAGGAGGAGGAGGAGGAGGAGGAGGAGGAGGAGGAGGAGGAGGAGGAGGAGGAGGAGAGAGAGAGAGAGAGAGAGAGAGAGAGAGAGAGAGAGAGAGAGAGAGAAAGTTCCGCGGAACTGGTCCGGAATATCGCCGGAATTAGAAGGAAGCGGAATTTGGGATCGGCGGTATGCAGAATTACCGCGGAACGGAAAAATTGCAATTCCGAGCACCTGGAGAGAGGGCACAAACAGCTATGGCAAGAACACCTGAGGAAAAGCAGCACCCCTCAAATGACAAGCCACCCTCCTTCTCCTCTTCCTCCTTCAGGTGCATCGTCTTCATCCACTTTCTCCCTTGCACCTTCACAGCCACCCTCCTCCACACCGCCTCGTCCCTTCAGCGGTTCCTTCTCCTCTGCCCACAGCAGTACCCAGCTGTCCGTGAAGAAAGTATTTGAGCGTAAGAAGCAAATGTCTGCCAGTCACCCTCTTGCCCGGCTTCTGACAGCTGGCATGGCGGAACTATTAGCTCGCCAGCTATTACCATACAAGCTGGTGGAGTCAGGGGCTTTCCATAAGTTTGTGGCCATTGGAGGTGTGACAAGTCGGTCCGCTGCGCAGCCACGTACTCCCTGCTTGCTGCCATCGGTCACCAGGTTGTCCCAATGGGCTGTGTATGTAATGTAGTGGCCCTGCCCGTGCTTGACAGACCAGGCATCCGTGGTCAGGTGGACCCTTGACCCAACGCTGTGTGCCAGAGATGACACCACTTGCCTCTCAACTGCACGGTACAGTTTGGGTATGGCCTTTTGTGAAAAATAATTGCGCCCTGGTATCTTCCACTGCGGTGTCCCAATGGCCACAAATTTACCTCTGACTCCACCAGCTTGTATGGTAATAGCTGGCGAGCTAATAGTTCCGCCACGCCAGCTGTCAGACCCCGGGCAGACTGGCAGAAATGGGCTTCTTCCGCTCAAAAGTTGAAGAGAAATCGAGAGCCCAATATGGTGTAGTATGTCAAAATTGATTGGATAAATGAAACAGTGAGATGGTAATACTCACAAACACGGGTTACCACCTAGGTAACCACTCATTAGGCAGGTGAGGAGATTAGACCTGTCCTCACTCAGGATTAAGAAGTCGCTCTCTGTAGATAGGAAGAAAGGGGGTAGATCACCCCTCCACCTGGGGTGGACTCAAATATATTGGTAGGTGAACAGAGGCGCCAGAAGGATAAAAGTACATAAAAATTTTAAAAAATTGCTGGGAGGAAGTGGTGGACTCGCCTCCGTTAAAGCAGACACCAAGGACTGTAAATATATAGATATACACATTTATTGAAAATACCCCATAGATGCAACGCGTTTCGAGGGCACAGCCCACTTCTTCAGGCAATAAGCAGGGGATAAACAACTGTAAACAAAAGACAGAGGGATAGCTATAAATGTTGCCATAAAAAGATACAAATTGATTATTATTTAGTGTAATAAGAATAGTATTTCAAACATAGTGTTTAGTGATATGTTATAGTAGGGGGGTGATTGCAAGGAATGGGTCGGTGTAAACTACATAATGTGTATAGGGCAGGGGTCGGCAACCCGCGGCTCTGGAGCCGCAAGCGGCTCTTTTTCCCCTTTGCCGCGGCTCAGTCCCGGCTCCGGTGCTGCAGGGCTGCCCATTCTGACACTACACCGGTAGTGGGTGTCAGTGGTTGCGGCGCGCGTGTGACGTTTGCGCGTGTGACGTCACGTGTGCTGCCGCTGGCCGGCAGCCTATCAGAGAGGCCGCCAGACCAGTGCAGGGCTTCGGGCGGCCATTTTCCCGTAGCCCTGCAGTGTAGTGCAGGCAGGACGTGACGTCGGGAAGGAAGAGGAGCCGACGGAGTTGCGCGCCACAAGGAGGTCGGGACCGGAGGTCGGGACAGGAGGAGATCGTGACAGGAGGTCTTCTTACTAGGTGAGTAAATGGGGTTTTCTTTTCAGATCTGCTGAAGAATTTGTGCATATTGGGGTCATTTCTGCTGAAGGATTTGTGCATATTGGGGTCATTTCTGCTGAAGGATTTGTGCATATTGGGGTCATATTTGCTAATGATTTGTGCATATTGGGGTCATATCTGATAACGATTTGTGCATATTGGGGACATATCTGCTAACGATTTGTGCATATTGGGGACATATCTGATAACGATTTGTGCATATTGGGGACATATCTGCTAACGATTTGTGCTTATTGGGGTTATATCTGCATATTGGGGACATATCTGCTAACGATTTGTGCATATTGGGGACATATCTGATAACGATTTGTGCATATTGGGGACATATCTGCTAACGATTTGTGCTTATTGGGGTTATATCTGCATATTGGGGACATATCTGCTAACGATTTGTGCATATTGGGGACATATCTGCTAACGATTTGTGCATATTGGGGACATATCTGATAACGATTTGTGCATATTGGGGACATATCTGCTAACAATTTGTGCATATTGGGGACATATCTGCTAACGATTTGTGCTTATTGGGGTTATATCTGCATATTGGGGACATATCTGCTAACGATTTGTGCATATTGGGGTCATATCTGCATATTGGGGTCATATCTGCTAACGATTTGTGCATATTGGGGACATATCTGATAACGATTTGTGCATATTGGGGACATATCTGCTAACAATTTGTGCTTATTGGGGTTATGTCTGCATATTGGGGACATATCTGCTAACGATTTGTGCATATTGGGGTCATATCTGCTAACGATTTGTGCATATTGGGGACATATCTGCTAACGATTTGTGCATATTGGGGACATATCTGTTTTATAATGGTTTTGCGGCTCCCAGTTTTTTTTTCTCTTTTCGGAAACGGGTCCAAGTGGCTCTTTCATTCTTAAAGGTTGCAGACCCCTGGTATAGGGGAATGGACTAGATAAAAGTGGTAAAAGGTAGTTAGTAAATCAGATTAAGTTGGTATCAAATTGACCGCTTTAGGTATATTTCAGTAGAAGGTAGGGAATGGAATAAGTTGTAGCTGGCAAGAGAGAAAAAAGGCATGTGTAGTGGTTAAAAATAAAGATAAAGACTTACCAGCAATTCAGTTATAGCAAGCAGAGCACCTCTGTACTGTTGTGAGGTCGCTTGCTGCTTTAAATGTGTTAATGCTGGCAGCTCTGGCCTATCCAGAAGCTGCTCCAGTGTGGGTGGGTGGAGTCAGTGGCCATGGTGACAGAGAGTCCTCCAATCAGCTGCTGCCAGCTGTAAGGAGTAGATTGGTGTGCATGTGGTCTTACATAACATGCATGCTTTCTCTGCATGCACAGGGCGGTGTTGTCAGTGGGTGGAGTCAGTGGCCATGGTGACAGAGAATCCTCCAATCAGCTGCTGCCAGCTTTAAGGAGTAGATTGGTGTGCATGCGCTCTTACATAACATGCATGCTTTCTCTGCATGCACAGGGCGGTGTTGTCAGTGGGTGGAGTCAGTGGCCATGGGGACAGAGAGTCCTCCAATCAGCTGCTGCCAGCTGTAAGGAGTAGATTGGTGTGCATGTGGTCTTACATAACATGCATGCTTTCTCTGCATGCACAGGGCAGTGTTCAGAAAGGGAACATGGAGCACAGTGGTGTGTTTGCTGCCATCTAGTGGTTCAAAAGAACAAGTACAGTGAAAAGACTTCAAATGTCATTATACATGCTGAAAGATAATGAAGATAAAAGCATGAACAATGCCCGGCTTTTTACTATTGGTAAATAAAATAGTGTATACTTCTGGAATTAATAAAAAAATAATAAAATAATATATATATATATATATATATATATATATATATATATATATATATATATATATATATATATATATATATATATAAAAATATAATAAAGTTTATAAAAAAAAATAATAAAAATTTATAATAAAAAATAATGTGAATATGACATGAAGATATAGGCATAAAATCGAAGAACGCATAAAAAACATAAAAACAATTGTAATATATCCAAAATATGAGGAGGCCATTGGCAAAAATTGTCCAGGCCAGGTAATATATAGTGTATAATCCCGTCTACGGGTTTTGATATCGTAGACGAATGTTTGCAGCTGTAATAATTATCATTGTATTAGAATGATGATAATAATAGTCATAATGAAGATAATAATAAACATCAGTAATAGAAGATAAGATATAAGAGAGCGACCAAGATAAAAGCAAAACTTTTGACAGGGATGGTTAGTGGATTTTTTCTATAACTTCGTTAAGGCCCTCCGGGGATAGGGTTCTTAATGTCTGTATCCAGAACATTTCGTGTTTTTTGAGGAGATCAAATGCATTTGGTTTTCTTGTATCCACTGAGTCAATCAGTGTAATATTGAATAGCAGTGGATTGCTGTTGTGATGGGTGCTGAAGTGACGTGACACACTGTGAAGGGGAAATTGTTTAATGATATTTATTTTATGTTGTCCTATTCTGCTGCGTACTAATTGGGTGGTTCTCCCCACATACTGGAGCCGGCACGGGCAGGAGATGAGATAGATGACATATTTGGAGTCGCAAGTAAACCGTTTTTTCAAAGGGAAATTGCAGTTGGTACTGGTTGAAGAGAATGATACACTAGTGTTGATGAATTGGCAGGCTGTGCAGCGGGTCTTGTTACATAGAAAGCAGCCTGGTTTGAGTGGTTCTGAATGAGTGGGCAGGAGCTGTGTGGGCGGACGCAGTTTACTGGGTGCAAGAATGTTGCAGAGATTGGGAGCTCTCCTATATGTGATGGATGGTGCTTTGGGTAATAGCGGTCTTAAGAAGGGGTCCTGCATCAGGATCTCCCATCTGTTGGTAAGAATGTCACGAATGTGCGAATGCTGGGCATTGTATTGAGTGATGAACCTTGGAGGGCCTGTGTTGTTAGTTAGTTTTGCATCAGTACTCGGGGGGTTGGGGCGTTTGGCTTTAAATTTAGCGTTTTTCATCAAGGTCTTAGGATATTGGCGGTCCGTGAATTTTTTGGTGAGGATATTGGATTGGATGTCATATTGTGATGAATCTGTGCAATTCCTGTAGATTCTCCTAAACTGACTGTATGGTGTATTGGTAATCCAGGGGTGATGATGGAAACTTTTGAAGTGAATGTAATTATTGGCATCGACCGTTTTGAAATAAGTTTTTGTTTTGATGTGATTCGATTCGATGTATAGGGTAAGGTCAAGGTATTCTATGGAAGATGTGTGATGGTGGTATGTAAATTGTAACCCTGCTGGGTTGGAATTAAGATAATCAATAAAATGTGGGATGGTAGAAATGTCGCCTTTCCAAATAAAAATAAGGTCATCAATGTAACGTCTGTAAAATACTATATTATTGAAAAACTGGTTGCCAGGGGAGAGTTTCATTTGTTCGAGGTAACCCATCGTGAGATTAGCGTACGATGGGGCAAACAAACTCCCCATCGCCGTTCCGCTAATCTGATGGTAAACTTGTTCATTGAATGTGAAGATATTATTCTGAAGGATAAATTCAGCGCATTGTAGCAGAAACGTTTGTTGTGTTGTAGGCATGGAGGGATTGGAGGCTAGGAAATATTGTAGTGCGCTGAGGCCGAATGGATGGGGGATGTTGGTGTAGAGGGCAGAAACGTCACATGTCAGCCAGACATAGTCAGGCTGCCAGGGGACATCCTGCAATAAACAAATGAGTTGCTGAGAATCTTTGAGGAATGATGGAAGGGACTGGACATGTGTTTGTAAATGATGATCAAGAAATTTGGAGAGATTGCTGGTGATTGAGTTGACTCCTGAAATAATCGGTCGGCCAGGAGGTTTATGGAGACTTTTATGGATTTTGGGTAAATAATAAAAGTTCGGAGTGGTTGGTTGGGTGTTCATTATAAAATTCTTTTCATTTTTGGTGATGATGTTGGATAAAAAGGCATTATTGATAAAAGTTTTCAATGTGAGGTTAAGCGCAGGTGTTGGGTCTGATGTCAAGATTTCTTAATGTGTGGGGTTGTTGAGGAGTCTAGCTGCTTCATCTAAGTAGTCGGACCGATTGAGTATGACAATGCCACCCCCTTTGTCGGCTGGTTTGATGATGAGATTATGATTTTTTTTGTAAGGATTTAATAGCAGAGGTTTCGTTACGGTTGAGGTTGGAATTTAGTGGAGGTGGATTGTTGTGTAAAGTTTGTAGATCATTGAGTACCATGGAGTAGAATGTATCAATGAAGTGACCCTTGGAGGCCACTGGATAGAATCGTGATCTACCTTTCAGTTGTGTGGTAACGTATTTTTCAGTGTTTAGTTCAGCTTGTGTAATGAATGAGATGGGTAGGGCGTCATTGTTCGTGATTATGAGTGAGAGGGGATCGGGGTCAGAGCTGGGTTTGAAAGATTTTATTGCAAAATGCCTTTTTAAAGTGAGCTTTCGAATATAGCTGTTAAGATCGGCAAAGAGTTCAAAAGTGTTGATTTGGTTGGTAGGACAGAAGGAAAGACCTTTCTCCAATACTGCCGTTTCATGTGCATTGAGGGTATGGTCAGACCAATTGAAGATACATTTATTTTTAGGGGTCAGGGAGTTTTGTGTGATTGGGGTTTGCTTCTTTTTCCTTTTTCCTCGACTTCCTCTTTTTCTAGGTCTGGTAATTGGCGTTTTGATTTGTTCGGAGGCTGGAGATATACCTTCTCTGAACGGGGACTCGGTAGTTGGGTGGTGAGGATGTTTTGTGACAAAGCTGAGGGGAGCTCTAAAAAAGAGGAAGTTAGGGTGTTGTTAGCTGAATCATTGATAGATATAGGGTTGGTGGAAGGGAGCACGGGGAAAATATTGGTTATGGTATTTTGTGTATGTGGACTGGTGGTATTGCTACTTACCAGGGGAACGGAAATCATGTTTGTGGGTGATTTTAGGCTGGAATTGTCTGGCGGGCTTGGTGAGTCTGGATCTGAGTTGTAGATGCTGATCTGGGATGCCCTGATGGGTGAGCTGGGGGTGGCCTCTGGTGGTTTGGATGCCGGGGAATTTTTTTGTTCTGACTGGGTTGAATTTGTGGCAGTTTTTTGTAACGATGCAGGCGGTCCATTTGGGATGAAATTGAATTTAAGGCTAGTCTGTGTTTTAGAGATTAAATTCCAACCTCAACCGTAACGAAACCTCTGCTATTAAATCCTTACAAAAAAATCATAATCTCATCATCAAACCAGCCGACAAAGGGGGTGGCATTGTCATACTCAATCGGTCCGACTACTTAGATGAAGCAGCTAGACTCCTCAACAACCCCACACATTACGAAATCTTGACATCAGACCCAACACCCGCGCTTAACCTCACATTGAAAACTTTTATCAATAATGCCTTTTTATCCAACATCATCACCAAAAATGAAAATAATTTTATAATCAACACCCAACCAACCACTTCGAACTTTTATTATTTACCCAAAATCCATAAAAGTCTCCATAAACCTCCTGGCCGACCGATTATTTCAGGAGTCAACTCAATCACCAGCAATCTCTCCAAATTTCTTGATCATCATTTACAAACACATGTCCAGTCCCTTCCATCATTCCTCAAAGATTCTCAGCAACTCATTTGTTTATTGCAGGATGTCCCCTGGCAGCCTGACTATGTCTGGCTGACATGTGACGTTTCTGCCCTCTACACCAACATCCCCCATCCATTCGGCCTCAGCGCACTACAATATTTCCTAGCCTCCAATCCCTCCATGCCTACAACACAACAAACGTTTCTGCTACAATGCGCTGAATTTACCCTTCAGAATAATATCTTCACATTCAATGAACAAGTTTACCATCAGATTAGCGGAACGGCGATGGGGAGTTTGTTTGCCCCATCGTACGCTAATCTCACGATGGGTTACCTCGAACAAATGAAACTCTCCCCTGGCAACCAGTTTTTCAATAATATAGTATTTTACAGACGTTACATTGATGACCTTATTTTTATTTGGAAAGGCGACATTTCTACCATCCCACATTTTATTGATTATCTTAATTCCAACCCAGCAGGGTTACAATTTACATACCACCATCACACATCTTCCATAGAATACCTTGACCTTACCCTATACATCGAATCGAATCACATCAAAACAAAAACTTATTTCAAAACGGTCGATGCCAATAATTACATTCACTTCAAAAGTTTCCATCATCACCCCTGGATTACCAATACACCATACAGTCAGTTCAGGAGAATCTACAGGAATTGCACAGATTCATCACAATATGACATCCAATCCAATATCCTCACCAAAAAATTCACGGACCGCCAATATCCTAAGACCTTGATAAAAAACGCTAAATTTAAAGCCAAACGCCCCAACCCCCCGAGTACTGATGCAAAACTAACTAACAACACAGGCCCTCCAAGGTTCATCACTCAATACAATGCCCAGCATTCGCACATTCGTGACATTCTTACCAACAGATGGGAGATCCGGATGCAGGACCCCTTCTTAAGACCGCTATTACCCAAAGCACCATCCATCACATATAGGAGAGCTCCCAATCTCCGCAACATTCTTGCACCCAGTAAACTGCGTCCGCCCACACAGCCCCTGCCCACTCATTCAGAACCACTCAAACCAGGCTGCTTTCCATGTAACAAGACCCGCTGCACAGCCTGCCAATTCATCAACACTAGTGTATCATTCTCTTCAACCAGTACCAACTGCAATTTCCCTTTGAAAAAAACGGTTTACTTGCGACTCCAAATATGTCATCTATCTCATCTCCTGCCCGTGCCGGCTCCAGTATGTGGGGAGAGCCACCAAATTAGTACGCAGCAGAATAGGACAACATAAAAGAAATATCATTAAACAATTTCCCCTTCACAGTGTGTCACGTCACTTCAGCACCCATCACAAAAGCAATCCACTGCTATTCAATATTACACTGATTGACTCAGTGGATACAAGAAAACCAAATGCATTTGATCTCCTCAAAAAACACGAAATGTTCTGGATACAGACATTAAGAACCCTATCCCCGGAGGGCCTTAACGAAGTTATAGAAAAAATCCACTAACCATCCCTGTCAAAAGTTTTGCTTTTATCTTGGTCGCTCTCTTATATCTTATCTTCTATTACTGATGTTTATTATTATCTTCATTATGACTATTATTATCATCATTCTAATACAATGATAATTATTGCAGCTGCAAACATTCGTCTACGATATCAAAACCGTAGACAGGATTATACACTATATATTACCTGGCCTGGACAATTTTTGCCAATGGCCTCCTCATATTTTGGATATATTACAATTGTTTTTATGTTTTTTATGCGTTCTTCGATTTTATGCTTATATCTTCATGTCATATTCACATTATTTTTTATTATAAATTTTTATTATTTTTTTATAATCTTTATTATATTTTTATATATATATATATATATATATATATATATATATATATATATATATATATATATATATATATATATATATATATATATATATATATATATTATATATATATATATATTATTTTATTATTTTTTTATTAATTCCAGAAGTATACACTATTTTATTTACCAATAGTAAAAAGCCGGGCATTGTTCATGCTTTTATCTTCATTATCTTTCAGCATGTATAATGACATTTAAAGTCTTTTCACTGTACTTGTTCTTTTGAACCACTAGATGGCAGCAAACACACCACTGTGCTCCATGTTCCCTTTCTGAACACTGCCCTGTGCATGCAGAGAAAGCATGCATGTTATGTAAGACCACATGCACACCAATCTACTCCTTACAGCTGGCAGCAGCTGATTGGAGGACTCTCTGTCCCCATGGCCACTGACTCCACCCACTGACAACACCGCCCTGTGCATGCAGAGAAAGCATGCATATTATGTGAGACCGCATGCACACCAATCTACTCCTTAAAGCTGGCAGCAGCTGATTGGAGGACTCTCTGTCATCATGGCCACTGACTCCACCCACCCACACTGGAGCAGCTTCTGGATAGGCCAGAGCTGCCAGCATTAACACATTTAAAGCAGCAAGCGACCTCACAACAGTACAGAGGTGCTCTGCTTGCTATAACTGAAATGCTGGTAAGTCTTTATCTTTATTTTTAACCACTACACATGCCTTTTTTTCTCTCTTGCCAGCTACAACTTATTCCATTCCCTACCTTCTACTGAAATATACCTAAAGCGGTCAATTTGATACCAACTTAATCTGATTTACTAACTACCTTTTACCACTGTTATCTAGTCCATTCCCCCATACACATTATGTAGTTTACACCGACCCATTCCTTGCAATCACCCCCCTACTATAACATATCACTAAACACTATGTTTGAAATACTATTCTTATTACACTAAATAATAATCAATTTGTATCTTTTTATGGCAACATTTATAGCTATGCCTCTGTCTTTTGTTTACAGTTGTTTATCCCCTGCTTATTGCCTGAAGAAGTGGGCTGTGCCCTCGAAACGCGTTGCATCTTTGGGGTATTTTCAATAAATGTGTATATCTATATATTTACAGTCCTTGGTGTGTGCTTTAACGGAGGCGAGTCCACCACTTCCTCCCAGCAATTTTTAAAAAAAATGTATGTACTTTTATCCTTCCGGCGCCTCTGTTCACCTACCAATATATTCTTCCGTTTAAAGACTTCCTTCATGGACACCTGGCTACTGCTGTGGGCAGAGGAGCAGGAACCGCTCAAGGGCAGAGGCGGTGTGGAGGAGGGTGGCTGTGAAGGTGCACGGGAGAAAGCGGCTGAAGATGCTGCACCTGAAGGAGGAAGAGGAGAAGGAGGGTGGCTTGTCTTTTTGGTGCTGCTTTTTCTCAGGTGTTCTTCCCGTAGCTGTTTGTGCCTTTTCTCCAGGTGTTTTTGTAAGGCACTTGTTCCTACGTGAGTGTTGGCCTTTCCACGGCTCAATTTTTGGAGGCAGAGAGAACAGATGGCTTTGCTCCAATGTGAGGTACACACGTTAAAAAATTTCCAAACCGCTGAGCCCCCCTGGGGTGATGGCACTACGGTGGCATCAGCAGCTGACCTTGAAGGGCATGTTGGCTGCGTGTCCATAGCTGGCGATACATGGCGCCGGACACTGCCCCCAGCTGTTTCTGAGGACGAGCTCTCTCTGCTTCTTTCATGGACTCTTCTCCTCCTACTCCTCTCTGGCTCCCCCTCTGAACTGTCCCCCTGGTCATCTCCTCTATTGGGAACATACGTGGCATCCGTATAATCGTCATCATAATCCTCCTGCCCAGCTTTGCTTTCCTCAGACACCTCCACAACTGCACCAACATTAGGTGCTTCATCATCCCCTTCCTCACACGTTACATCCATACTATCGCCACCAGTGGCATAGCTAAGGAGCTGTGGGCCCTGATGCAAGTTTTACAATGGGGCCCCCCCCAAGCACTCTATACATATAACAATTGATATGGCGGCACCAAAACCTGCCAATGGCAACTACAGTGTTAGAGGTGCAAGAAGAGGATGGGGAACAGTTTGTTAATGATTACCACTGTTCAAAGTATCTATAGAAGTAATTATTATGAGCACAGGACCAAAAGAGAGCTTATACTGTAGTTGAGGGAGGGCCCTTCGGGGCCCCTCTGGTCCAAGGGCCCCGAAGCGGTCGCAACCTCTGCAACCCCTATTGCTATGCCCCTGATCGCCACCTAACTCAGACGTATGAGGTGGGGTAACTTGCTTAGCACCTTCATCTTGTTGTAGCAGTATTGGCTGTGAATCAGTGATTTCCACACCAAATAACTCTTGTGAAGTGTCAAATGCAGCGGATGTGGTGCGTGTTGTAGCGCTGGTGGCTGCGGGAGATGAGGTGTTCTGTGTTAAATACTCAAGCACGTCCTCCCAATTTTGGGAAGTGATGGCACGTGCCTTCTTCTGAGCACTGTATCTTGGGCCAGGTCCACACGAAATCACAGCAACACCACCTCGCACAGACCTGCCAGTGCCAGGTGGCCTTCCTCTGGGTCTGCCTCTACCTCTTCCTCTACCTGGTTTGTCCATTTTGTCCATCTCGGGGGATGCTAGGTATATGCAGTGAGGTGGGTTCACTCAACCCAAAGGTAGTTACATGCAGTGAGGTGAGTTCACTCAACACAAAGGTACTTATATGCAGTGAGGTGAGTTCACTCAACACAAAGGTAGTTATATGCAGTTAGGTGAGTTCACTCAACACAAAGGTAGTTATATGCAGAGAGGTGAGTTCACTGAACACAAAAGGTAGTTATATGCACTGAGGTGAGTTCACTCAACACAAAGCTAGTTATATGCAGTGAGGTGAGGTGAGTTCACTGAACACAAAGGTAGTTATATGCAGTGAGGTGAGTTCACTGAACACAAAAGGTAGTTATATGCACTGAGGTGAGTTCACTCAACACAAAGGTAGTTATATGCAGAGAGGTGAGTTCACTCAACACAAAGGTAGTTATATGCAGAGAGGTGAGTTCACTCAACACAAAGGTAGTTATATGCAGTGAGGTGAGTTCACTCAACACAAAGGTAGTTATATGCAGTGAGGTGAGTTTTCTCAACACAAAGGTAGGTATATGCAGTGATGAGGTGGGTTAACTAAACACAACAGGTAGTAGTAGGTATATGCAGTACTGTGTAGTACAATGCGCAGCTCCCTGTCACACACACAGGTAGTCACTGAATGTGCTGCTGGGCTGCTTGCAGTGGCACACACTGTATGAATTAGCAATGCTGTCTATGCAACAACACACGTGTCAGTTTGACACACAGGAAAAAAAATCACAACAGGATTAGCTCTGAAAAGAGCTGTTCAATGAGGGGTGCTATTTAAGCAATAAGATTCAGCTAGGAGCAAGTTGACAAGCCAAGAGCCTGACTAATCTGTCCCTAGGAGAACAAGTCTGCAGCAGCTCGCCCTATTCTGACTAGCAGCAGGCACACGAGTGAGTGTAATGGCCGCCAGAGCCTGCCTTATATAAGGGGGGGCTCCAGGGCTGAGTGTACCCGGATTGGCTACAATGTGCTTGCTGACTGTGATGTAGAGGGTCAAAGTTGACCCTCATAGAGCATTATGGGGCGAATCGAACTTCTGGGAAAGTTTGCCTTCGCCGGCGAAGCGGACCACCCGAAGTTCGCCAGGAACCGTTCGCCGGCGAACCGTTCGGGACATCTCTACTCACAGATAGAGATGCCATGAACATAGAATTTTCTATTAGCGAACACATAGCTCCGCAAATGTTCGCGAACAGGCGAATCTGACAAACCACCATAGAGCAGGCGAATTTTAAAACCTACAAAGACTGTTTCTGGCCACACAAGTGATGAAAAAGTTGTTTTTCATCACTTGCAATGGTACTATCAGAATACAGTGAAATAATAATGCATTGGAGTGGTTCGATGCCTGCAACTTAATGAGGCAACAGCAGTAGTGTGCTGTGTGCACACAGCTCTGGGTGTCAGTGGGCTGTGGAGAGTCACACACAAAAAAACAAAGGAGACCAATGTGCTATTGAGGGCTGTTTGAAGTGCTTTCACAGCAAGTAAGGAACAAGAACACAGGCCTAGCTAATGCTTTCCCTACCTATCTGCAGCAAGTCTGTCTGTGCTCTCACTAACAGTCAGCTGAGAATGAATCCAATATGGCCACCACTACTGCATTTTGATAAGGGGGTGGGGGTCCAGGAAGGGGTGCTAGCTGATTGGCTGCCATGAGTCTGCTGACTGTGAGGTAAGGGGTCAAAGTTTATCTCAATGATAATGTATAGGGGGCGAATTAAACACTCCAAAATGTTTGCTGTTCGCTGTGAATGTGAACAGCTGATGTTTGCAGAATACTTCTCGCCAGTGAACTGTTCGGGACATCTCTACTCACAGAGAGGGCCGCTTTGCAGTGGCTCTCATCTGCAGCTCCCAACCTCCTCAGAGACAGAGCCGTTGCTGCTTTGCATCGTCTCTCTAATCTGCAGCTCCTATCCTCCCGACAAACAGAGCCACTGTTGTTCTGTAGCAACTCTCTAATCTGCAGCTCCCAGCCTCCTCACAGATAGAGCCGCTGCCGCTCTGCAGCCACTCTCTAATCTGCAGCTCTGAGTCTCCTCACAGACAGAGCCGCTGTTGCTCTGCAGCCACTCTCTAATCTGCAGCTCCCAGCCTCATCACAGACAGAGCCACTGTTGCTCTGTAGCCACTCTCTAATCTGCAGCTCTGAGCCTCCTCACAGATAGAGCTGCTGCCGCTCTGCAGCTACTCTCTAATCTGCAGCTCCCAGCCTCATCACAGACAGAGTCGCTGCCGCTCTGCTGCCACTCTCTAATCTGCAGCTCCCAGCCTCATCACAGACAGAGCCACTGTTGCTCTGTAGCCACTCTCTAATCTGCAGCTCTGAGCCTCCTCACAGATAGACCTGCTGCCGCTCTGCAGCTACTCTCTAATCTGCAGCTCCCAGCCTCATCACAGACAGAGCCACTGTTGCTCTGTAGCCACTCTCTAATCTGCAGCTCTGAGCCTCCTCACAGATAGAGCTGCTGCCGCTCTGCAGCTACTCTCTAATCTGCAGCTCCCAGCCTCATCACAGACAGAGTCGCTGCCGCTCTGCTGCCACTCTCTAATCTGCAGCTCCCAGCCTCATCACAGACAGAGCCACTGTTGCTCTGTAGCCACTCTCTAATCTGCAGCTCTGAGCCTCCTCACAGATAGAGCTGCTGCCGCTCTGCAGCTACTCTCTAATCTGCAGCTCCCAGCCTCATCACAGACAGAGCCACTGTTGCTCTGTAGCCACTCTCTAATCTGCAGCTCTGAGCCTCCTCACAGATAGCGCAGAAAAAGTGGGATCAGCGCATCACCAGGCCGCCTCTGAATGGCCTCAGCTCAGAGATGCGCTGAGCCCCCCCAGGAACTGCAAACGCACCTTGAACCCAAACAGAGGCTCTGCATATACACCAAAGAAAAACTAACAAGTGGGAGCAGCTGACCAGAATTAAATCAAACATAGCAAAGAAATGAACAGCGCTACTTAAAAACAGATGAATGCTTACCTGCAAAAAAGTGCAGACCCCACTCATGGGATACAAATACACAATGAGCACACATACAACCTGTCTACCACTTGGAGCCACTGTTGCTCTGTAGCCACTCTCTAATCTGCAGCTCTGAGCCTCCTCACAGATAGAGCTGCTGCCGCTCTGCAGCTACTCTCTAATCTGCAGCTCCCAGCCTCATCACAGACAGAGCCACTGTTGCTCTGTAGCCACTCTCTAATCTGCAGCTCTGAGCCTCCTCACAGATAGAGCTGCTGCCGCTCTGCAGCCACTCTCTAATCTGCAGCTCTGAGCCTCCTCACAGATAGAGCTGCTGCCGCTCTGCAGCTACTCTCTAATCTGCAGCTCCCAGCCTCATCACAGACAGAGCCACTGTTGCTCTGTAGCCACTCTCTAATCTGCAGCTCTGAGCCTCCTCACAGATAGAGCTGCTGCCGCTCTGCAGCTACTCTCTAATCTGCAGCTCCCAGCCTCCTCACAGACAGAGTCGCTGCCGCTCTGCAGCCACTCTCTAATTTGCAGCTCCCAGTCCCCTCACAAACTCCCATAATAATAATATATTAATATTTTGAGTTTATCTAGTGCTCACATCTCTCACAGCCTTGGAGGCCTATAGAGTTACTGATACACCTCTGGCTGGCTCCCCTTAATTGTTGTTCTGACACTTATATGATTGACACGTCTGTTATTTAGACTTCTTTGCCTTAACCGCCTGCTCTATAACTATACATCCTCCCAGGAGACAATGCATGTTCTACAGAAGCTCTGCTGCAAAGGTGTCAGGTCACGCTTTTCCATTGCCTCTGTTTAACCCTGGCCTTGCAGAGATGTAGCCATTCAGACCTTTATGTGGAAGAACAAATAATTACACCACAATACCTGAGTGAAAATACTTACAGAGGAATGTGTCACAGAAGGGGGAAGAAAAGAGAATTCTCTCCTCGCTTGTTCATAACACCCATACAGGTCATGGTGAATGCAGTTCTTTGTCAACAGTGAATTATTTTGCAGCTTCCAGAGTTAACCGTTGGACTAAAATACAGTGAATAATGAAGGAAAGGAAAAAAAATGGATTGCACTTTAGTATTTCCTGTACAAAGCATTGTTAATACCTCCAGACAGCACAGTGTGTCACTGTGTCCTATTCACAAGAAGCTCAAAAGCTGCTTCAAGCTTTGACATTTTCACAATGCAGCTTCAACACATGCATATTCCTTTATTTGTTGGCAGGGGAGAAAGGAAAAAATGCCGCAAGATGAAAACACCACCTCATCAATGAGAATTTTACAGGAGGTTTGGTCCTGGTCAATGATGCCTTGTGATGCACAGAAGGAGGGGGAAGAAAGACACTGTTTAAATAATGGAGAGTGTCAGAGGTAAAGCTAAAGCCACATGCAGATGTTATTTGTTATTCTTATTCATTGTTAAAAAGAAACTGAAGTGAAAATAATGTAATTAATAAAATGGCTTACCTGTATATACTCAAATGTAAGTTGACCTCGTGTATAAGTCGACCCCAAAATTTGACCCTCTTAAAGGATACCCGAAGTGACATGTGACATGATGAGATAGACATGTGTATGTACAGTGCCAAGCCCACAAATAACAATGCTGTTGCTGTGTTCCTTTTTTATTTCTCTGCCTGAAAGAGTTAAATATCAGGTATGTGTGAGGAAACGCGGAAAAGCCGTCGTCTCTCAAAGTGAGGCGGCTGTTTCCGCATCCAGCAGGGCGTCACAACGCGGAAAAACCGCCGCATGCCGCTCAGGCAGAGCGGCGGAATCCGCATTGGGTACGGCGGAATTCGCATTGAGAACGGCGGAATCCGCATTGGAGGCGGCCCCCGCAAGCGGTTCACAAAATACATTGTTAGACAGTACTGGTGTGGCTGGGACTGATAGTCCACCAAGATTCAGGCTTACACGCGCGTGAGCACAGAGGCAGAGTTTAAATAACAGTTAGAAGGGAGTCAGCTGACCAGCTGGGTCAGCTAACAATTTCCACTGCTCTCATTGGACCAGCAATTAGGGAGGTCCTGGAAAGGTCCTAGAGTATATATACTGCTGGTTATTCACTTGCTCTTTGTCTGGCGTGCGATCACATATGTGGGAGCACCCAGATCCGTAGTCAGATCCGCAAGTGTGACGGGACCAGCTGGAGCTGTAATCCTACACTTAGCTAGATTCTTTTGATAGCTAAAGTACTAGTTTGATTGTGATTATCTGTTATGACTTTTGCCTGCCTTGACTACCCTTCTGAACTCTGATCCTGTACCTCGATATTTCTGATACTCTGTTGCCGAACCCCGGCTTGTTCCTTGACTCTGCTTCTGCCTCCTGATTTTGTACCCCGATATATCTGATACCCCGTTGCTGAACCCTGCCTGTACTTTGACTCCGCCTTTGCCTCCTGATCTTGTACTTTATCTGTCCGTGTGTGTACGACTTGGCTTGTCCGACCTCCAGAACCGACCTTACTGTTAGAGGCGGTTCCTCACTCTGTTAGTAATCCTTCCTCCTGAAGGTTACTTCCAGTCTGTCCTTCCTACTGTCAGTCTGACTCCTCCCGTCTTGGAGAGCTCAGATCTGCGGAAGGAATCTGTGCAGTACTCCTTGCTGCACTGAGGCGTAGTCCTCTAAGTGTTACTGTTACACCCAACACTACACTCTACTCAGGTGAACAGAGGTTAGCTAGTATATCGGATTATCAGTGATACTGCAGATCACGTATAATCTGGTATACATCTGTATTCCCAGTGATTCTGCAGATCACTGGTAATCAGATCCTCTCTGTGCTTCACCGATCGTTACAGAACGCCAGACCACAATACTGATGGACGCACGCGCTGACCCTCTGACTGTGCTTGCCACTTCGGTGGATACCATCCATCAAGCACTGGGCCAGCACAAAGCCTTAATTGATGCACTAAAAGGCTCTGTGCAAACTCTTCAGACGTCAGTTGATTCAGTGCGATCCTCTCCTAGTGATGACATACGTATGCCTGTACCTGATAAATTTTCCGGCCACAAGTCTGACTTCCGGAATTTTAGGAGTAGAGTGTTGTCATACTTCGAGCTGAGACCCCGATCCTCGGGGACTGAGACCCAACGGGTCATATTTATTAAAACATTGTTAACCGGTGACTCCCAGACCTGGGCATACAATCTGCCTCCCACTGATACTGCTCTAACTTCGGTAGAGGAATTTTTTAAGGCCATGGCCGTGATATACGACGACCCTGACCTTGCGGCTACCTCTGAGCGCAAGCTCAAACTTTTGCGGCAAGGCAGAGGCTCAGTCGAGGATTACGCGGCAGAATTCCGCAGATGGTCAGTCACTGCCAGATTTGATAATTTTGCCCTGATGGATTACTTCTTGTCTGGGTTGTCGGAGGAGGTCTCCGATTTAATGTTAACTTTGCCCGAACCCAGGACAGTCGATGAGGCCATCACATCGGCCATCCGAGTCGACCGTCGATTACGCCATCAGAGGCAAATTCGAGGCAGTCACCGTGT
The DNA here is from genome assembly GCF_040937935.1 of Hyperolius riggenbachi. Classification (NCBI taxonomy): domain Eukaryota; kingdom Metazoa; phylum Chordata; class Amphibia; order Anura; family Hyperoliidae; genus Hyperolius; species Hyperolius riggenbachi. The sequence continues at coordinate 103,196,831 of NC_090652.1, forward strand.
AAGGGCGGCATCCTATGCGGCACCCTCTGCTGCACCCTTAGTAACACCGTCTCCCTCTGTCTCATCCCCTCCGGCCTTGCCTCCACCTGAACCAATGCAGATTGGTCGATCGAAATTGACCCAGGTGGAGCGAAGGCGGAGGATGACGGAACAGCTGTGCTTGTATTGTGCAGAAGCAGGGCATAGGGTGCGAAACTGCCCGAACAAGTCGGGAAACGAGTTTGCCTAGGAGTAGTGGGGGGTGACACCCTAGGCACACCATTTTCACCCCTTCAAGAAAAGAAATTGCTTCTCCCCTGTACAATTACATGGGAGAAGAAATCTGTGGCCACTGAGGCTTTCATTGATTCGGGCTCAGCGGCCAATTTTATGAATTTTAAGTTTGCTCAGGAGTTGGGTATTCCTCTCACTCCTGTGACACCCCCCATTCAGGTCACGGCAGTAGACGATTCCCCTCTGCAACGGAATCGTGCTCTGTCACAGACCCCGGAGGTGAAGGTCACCATAGGGGTACTGCATGGGGAACAATTATCGTTTTTTTGTATTGCACATGTCTACCTCAACTATTATCCTAGGCATGCCGTGGTTGCAACTTCATTCACCTCAAATAGACTGGGCCACGGGTCAGTTAACCACTTGGTCACCTCGTTGTTTTCAGCAGTGTTTGGGGAAGTTGACCTTGGGGCAAACCAGAATTCAGGTGGAAGGGGTACCAGATCAGTACTCTGAATTTTCCGACGTGTTCTGTCCCAAGGCAGCTGATAAATTGCCCCCACATCGCCCTTTTGATTGTCCCATTGATCTCCGTTCAGGTTGTGTACCTCCCCGGGGTCATTTGTACAATCTATCAGGGCCCGAAAAATTGGCCATGCAGGAGTACATCCGTGAAAATTTGGCCAAGGGTTTCATTCGCCCGTCCCGGTCACCTGCTGGAGCAGGGTTCTTTTTTGTCAAAAAGAAAGACGGAGGCCTGCAACCCTGCATCGATTATCGCGGTCTCAACAAGATTACTGTAAAAAATCGCTATCCGTTGCCACTGATAGATGATTTGTTCACTCAGATTACTGACGCTAAAATCTTTTCTAAACTAGATTTGCGGGGCGCGTACAATCTGATACGTATAAGAAGGGGCGATGAGTGGAAAACGGCCTTTAATACACCAGACGGGCATTATGAGTACCTGGTGATGCCCTTCGGGCTATGTAATGCTCCGGCCGTTTTCCAGGAACTCATTAACGAGGTATTCCGGGAGGTGTTGGGGAAATTTGTTCTAGTTTATCTTGATGATATTCTTATCTTCTCCAACAACCTCGCTGAACATAGAAACCATGTGAGGTTTGTGTTGAATCAGTTAAGGCAGAACTCGTTATACGCAAAGCTTGAGAAGTGCATCTTTGAAGTAACATCTGTCGCTTTCTTGGGGTACATAATTTCCACCACGGGCCTATCTATGGATCCTGCCAAGGTCTCCGCTGTTCTGGAGTGGCCACAGCCGGTTGGGTTGAAATCCCTTCAGCGCTTTCTTGGCTTCGCCAACTACTATAGACGGTTTATAAAAGGGTACTCCACGGTCATTGCTCCCCTTACCTGTCTCACTAAGAAGGGGGCAGATACCACCCACTGGTCTCCTGAGGCTTTACAGGCTTTTGCCACCCTGAAGGGCCTATTCTGTTCAGCACCCATCCTCAGACATGTGGATGCCTCTTTCCCGTTCATTGTGGAGGTGGATGCCTCGGAGGTTGGGGTGGGGGCTGTGCTGTCTCAGCGGTCAGGCTTGCAGGGTAGAATGCACCCGTGTGCGTATTTCTCTTGCAGGTTCTCCCCTGCAGAGAGGAATTACGATATTGGCAACAGGGAGCTCTTGGCCATCAAATTGGCTTTCGAGGAATGACGACATTGGTTAGAGGGAGCTGAGCATACCATCACGGTTTACACTGATCACAAAAACCTAGAGTACATCGAGGGGGCTAAGAGGTTGAGCCCGCGCCAGGCTCGATGGTCGTTGTTCTTCTCCAGGTTTAGTTTCATTATTACGTACACCCCAGGGAGCAAGAATGTTAAGGCGGATGCTCTATCCAGATGTTTTGAGTCAGAGACAGCACAGCCCTCCGTTCCAGAGACCATTATTCCCCAGAGATTAATACTGGCAGCCACTGGAACTTGGGAGGATTGGAGGGAGACGTTGGCTCCCTTTCAGCAAGACATCCCGGAAGGGAAGCCCGCAGGGGTCCTGTTCGTTCCTCTGCCTTTTCGCCTTCAGGTTCTTGAGATGTTCCATGCGCATAAGAATGCAGGGCATCCTGGGGCATCCAGAACACAGGATCTGGTAGCCAGATGCGCCTGGTGGCCTTCCTTGGCAGCGGATTGCAAGGAATACGTGAAAGAGTGTTTGATATGTGCCAAGAGTAAACCCTCCCAGCTGGCACCTGTCAGTACTTTGCAGCCTTTGCCCACCCCGAATGAGCCGTGGACCCACCTGTCCATGGATTTTGTGGGCGAGCTTCCCAGGTCTGAAGGTATGGCGGTCATTTGGGTGATAGTTGACCGCTTTAGTAAGATGGCCCACTTTGTGCGTTTGAAAGGACTCCCCTCGGCTCAGGAATTGGCCGAGTTGTTTATCACTCATGTCTTCCGTTTACACGGCATTCCCGAAGACATAGTCTCAGACAAGGGAGTCCAATTTGTCTCACGATTCTGGAAAGCTTTTTGCCACCTCATGGGCATAAAGCTGTCTTTTTCATCTGGCTATCGACACCCACAGACCAACGGCCAGACTGAGAGAATAAATCAGTCTTTAGAGCAATTTTTAAGGTGTTATGTGGCAGAGGCGCAGGACGATTGGGTCAGATTCCTGCCCTTCGCAGAATTTGCCCAGAATAATTTAAAAAACTCGTCCTCCGGATTCTCTCCTTTTCAGGTGGTGACGGGGAGATCACCCAAATTTTCCCCATTACCTATAGCCTCCACTCCATTCCCAGCCCTGGAGGCCTGGCAAAGGTCATTGAAGGACCTTTGGGGGATGGTTAGAAGTAACCTGGAGAAGGCCTTTTTGAGTCAGAAGGGTCAAGCTGACAAGAGACGGTCGCTGGAGTGGAAGTTCCGACCAGGAGACTTGGTCTGGGTGTCCACACGTCACTTGACCCTAAGACAGCCTTCGATTAAGCTTGGTCCCAGGTTTGTGGGTCCATTCCCGGTTGTCAAGAAAGTCAATGATGTTACTTACACCGTTGATCTTCCCTCTGGCATGCGGGGGGTGAGGTCCTTCCACGTGTCCCTTCTTAAGCCAGCAGTCCAGGTGGGTCCCACTCCTCCTCCTCCTGTCTTGGTAGATGCCCAACCCGAATATGAGGTGGAGAAGATTCTAGATTCACGCTCTGTACAAAACTCGGTACAATACCTCGTACACTGGAAAGGGTACGGCATTGAGGAGAGGCAATGGGTACCGGGGACACGCATGCATGCAGACGAATTAAGAAGGGAATTTCATGCCTTACATGCCGAGAAACCTGGTGGGAGTTGGCCGGAGTCCACTCCTCGGGGGGGGAGGGGTACTGTGAGGAAACGCAGAAAAGCCGTCGTCTCTCAAAGTGAGGCGGCTGTTTCCACGTCCAGCAGGGCGTCACAACGTGGAAAAACCGCCGCATGCCGCTTAGGCAGAGCGGCGGAATCCGCATTGGGTACGGCGGAATCCGCATTGAGAACGGCGGAATCCGCATTGGAGGCGGCCCCCGCAAGCGGTTCACAAAATACATTGTTAGACAGTACTGGTGTGGCTGGGACTGATTCAGACTTACACGCGCGCGAGCACAGAGGCAGAGTTTAAATAACAGTTAGAAGGGAGTCAGCTGACCAGCTGGGTCAGCTGACAATTTCCACTGCTCTCATTGGACCAGCAATTAGGGAGGTCCTGGAAAGGTCCTAGAGTATATATACTGCTGGTTGTTCACTTGCTCTTTGTCTGGCGTGCGATCACATACGTGGAAGCACCCAGATCCGTAGTCAGATCCGCAAGTGTGCCGGGACCAGCTGGAGCTGTAATCCTACACTTAGCTAGATTCTTTTGATAGCTAAAGTACTAGTTTGATTGTGATTATCTGTTATGACTTTTGCCTGCCTTGACTACCCTTCTGAACTCTGATCCTGTACCTCGATATTTCTGATACTCTGTTGCCGAACCCCGGCTCGTTCCTTGACTCTGCTTCTGCCTCCTGATTTTGTACCCCAATATATCTGATACCCCGTTGCTGAACCCTGCCTGTACTTTGACTCCGCCTTTGCCTCCTGATCTTGTACTTTATCTGTCCGTGTGTGTACGACTTGGCTTGTCCGACCTCCAGAACCGACCTTACTGTTAGAGGCGGTTCCTCACTCTGTTAGTAATCCTTCCTCCTGAAGGTTACTTCCAGTCTGTCCTTCCTACTGTCAGTCTGACTCCTCCCGTCTTGGAGAGCTCAGGTCTGCGGAAGGAATCTGTGCAGTACTCCTTGCTGCACTGAGGCCTAGTCCTCTAAGTGTTACTGTTACACCCAACACTACACTCTACTCAGGTGAACAGAGGTTAGCTAGTATATCGGATTATCAGTGATACTGCAGATCACGTATAATCTGGTATACATCTGTATTCCCAGTGATTCTGCAGATCACTGGTAATCAGATCCTCTCTGTGCTTCACCGATCGTTACAGTATGTAAGTGGCTGATTCAGTCCTGACTCAGACAGGAAGTGACTACAGTGTGACCCTCACTGATAAAAAATTCCAACTATAAAACACAGAAATGGCTTCTGAGAGCAAGAAAGAGATAAAATGGGGATTTTGTTATCAGTGAGGGTCACACTGTAGTCACTTCCTGTCTGGACTGAGGCTGCCATTTACATACCTGATATTTAACTATTTCAGTCAGAGAAAGAAAAAAAAGGAATACAGCATAGTTATTTGTGTGCTTGGCACTGTACATACATACACATGCCCATCATGTCACATGTCACTTCAGGTATTCTTTAAGCTGGAATTTTTTAATGACTCAAGTATAAGTCTACCCAGAAAAGTTATTGACTGCACTTGGGGGGCCAGGAGGGGTTAATGACTGCACTGCATAAAGCAATGCAGCCATTAACCCCTCCTGTCCTTTAAAGAGGCACTTAAGCCAAATTATTTTTTCAAAATAGATGTAATTCATAATAGTGGAGGCTGATATGAGACTTATCGCTGTGTCTGTTCTCTTATCAAGTCCTCCGTTTGCCAGAAATTCCCCCTGTCAGCTCTCCCTGTCGGTGATTGGCGGTGAATGACCCAGGATTGTAGTCAGGGCAATCCTTCCTCCAACACTGGGTCCTAATGCCGCTGGCTACACTACATTTACTGAGCCGTGCCTTGCTCTGAGAACTTGGCAACATGCGCATGCTTGCCCGCAAATGGTGCGCACGGTGCGGTCTACATTGTGCACAGTATATATATATATATATATATATATATATATATATATATATATATATACTAGCTGATGGACCAGCGTTGCTTGGGTATGTATTTGGCTGGTGTTGGCTCCGCACACTTTTTCTAACCCTAACACACAATTACTCAATTGCTCGATGACCTAGGTAGTGAGCTTTGTGGTCTTTGGCATCAATAAAATGCCTTGAAATTAGAGTTGAGCTGAAATTTTCGTAATTTCGCATTACTATAATTACGCATGCGAAATTTGCGATTACGATGCGAAATTAGCGTAGCGAAATTGCCATTAAAATCGTAATTGAAAATACCGTAAGCGTAATTTTCAACGCGAAATTTCGCGTTTCGTTCATGCCGTAATTTCGCATTAAACGCTACCGTAATTTCGCGTTAACCGTAACGCTCCGTATAATATAAAAAAACCGCCGACTTTAAGGGTTAATAGCAAAGCCCCCTTAAATGCTAAGAGCCTCAAATTTGGAGAATATATTAAGGAGATCAGGAGGAATAAGAGGAAAATTTTTTTTTTCAAAAAGACCTTATAGTTTTTGAGAAAATCGATGTTAAAGTTTCAAAGGAAAAATGTAAACATTTAAAAACCCGCCGACTTTAACGGTTAATAGCAAAGCCTGCTTAAAGTTTAGGAACACCAAATTCCCAGGGTATATTAAGGGGATCAGTGGGAATAAGAGGAAAAATTTTTTTTTCAAAAAGACCTTATAGTTTTTGAGAAAATCGATTTTTAAGTTTCAAGGGCGAAAATGTCTTTTAAATGCGGAAAATGTCAGTTTTTTTTGCACAGGTAACAATAGTGTATTATTTTCATAGATTCCCCCAAGTGGGAAGAGTTTTACTTACTTCGTTCTGAGTGTGGGAAATATAAAAAAAAAACGACGTGGGGTCCCCCCTCCCAGACCTCTTTAACCCCTTGTCCCCCATGCAGGCTGGGAGAGCCAGAATGCGGAGCACCGGCCGCGTGGGGCTCCGCACCCTGACTATACCAGCCCGCATGGTCCATGGATTGGGGGGTCTCGGAAGGGGAGGGGCAGCCAAGCTTTCCCCTCCCCCTCCGAGCCCTTGTCCAATCCAAGGACAAGGGGCTCTTCTCCACCTCCGATGGGCGGTGGAGGTGGAGGCCGCGATTTCCTGGGGGGGAGGTTCATGGTGGAATCTGGGAGTCCCCTTTAAAAAGGGGTCCCCCAGATGCCCACCCCCCCTCCCAGGAGAAATGAGTATAGAGGTACTTGTACCCCATACCCATTTCCTTTAAGAGTTAAAGTAAATAAACACACAGACACTTAGAAAAAGTATTTTAATTGAACAAAAAACATAACCACGAAAAAAGTCCTTTAATATTCTTAATTAACCATTAATACTTACCTGTCCCTTTAAATAAATGATCCCTCGCAATATCCTCGGAAATGTTCTATCAGTTACAATGTAACAAAGTTATTACAATGTAACAACTTTGTTACATTGTAACTACGCCGCACCCGATGCCACTCGCCGCTCTGCCGCCGCATACGCGTCCGTGCAGGACGCTAAGTCCCCGCAGCTCCTGCTGTCCACCCCGCCCACATCTGTCACCCACATGTCACCCACATGTGGGTGACATGTGGGTGACATGTGGGAGAGGCGGGGAGGGCAGCGGAGCCGGCGGGGACTTAGCGTCCTGCACGGACCCGACAGAGCTCTGAGCTATATAGCTCAGAGCTCTCTAAAGCATCTTTGTATTTGGGCTCCAAGGAGCCCCATTGGTCCTTAGCAGACCAATGGGGTTCCTTCAAATCAGAAGGAACCCCATTGGTCTGCTAAGGACCAATGGGGCTCCTTGGAGCCCAAATACAAAGATGCTTTCGAGAGCTCTGAGCTATAGCTCAGAGCTCTGTCGGGTCCTGCAGCGCAGACGCGGCGGCGGCGGCGGCGGTGAGTGACGTCGGGTGCAGCGTAGTTACAATGTAACAAAGTTGTTACATTGTAATAACTTTGTTACATTGTAACTGATAGAACATTTCCGAGGATATTGAGTGGGAACTGGCTTTTAAAGGGACAGGTAAGTATTAATGGTTAATTAAGAATATTAAAGGACTTTTTTCGTGGTTATGTTTTTTGTTCAATTAAAATACTTTTTCTATGTGTTTGTGTGTTTATTTACTTTTAACTCTTAAAGGAAATGGGTATGGGGTACAAGTACCTCTATACTCATTTCTCCTGGGAGGGGGGGTGGGCATCTGGGGGACCCCTTTTTAAAGGGGACTCCCAGATTCCACCATGAACCTCCCCCCCAGGAAATCGCGGCCTCCACCTCCACCGCCCATCGGAGGTGGAGAAGAGCCCCTTGTCCTTGGATTGGACAAGGGCTCGGAGGGGGAGGGGAAAGCTTGGCTGCCCCTCCCCTTCCGAGACCCCCCAATCCATGGACCATGCGGGCTGGTATAGTCAGGGTGCGGAGCCCCACGCGGCCGGTGCTCCGCATTCTGGCTATCCCAGCCTGCATGGGGGACAAGGGGTTAAAGAGGTCTGGGAGGGGGGACCCCACGTCGTTTTTTTTTTATATTTCCCACACTCAGAACGAAGTAAGTAAAACTCTTCCCACTTGGGGGAATCTATGAAAATAATACACTATTGTTACCTGTGCAAAAAAAACTGACATTTTCCGCATTTAAAAGACATTTTCGCCCTTGAAACTTAAAAATCGTATTTCTCAAAAACTATAAGGTCTTTTTGAAAAAAAAATTTTTCCTCTTATTCCCACTGATCCCCTTAATATACCCTGGGAATTTGGTGTTCCTAAACTTTAAGCAGGCTTTGCTATTAACCGTTAAAGTCGGCGGGTTTTTAAATGTTTACATTTTTCCTTTGAAACTTTAACATCGATTTTCTCAAAAACTATAAGGTCTTTTTGAAAAAAAAAATTTTCCTCTTATTCCTCCTGATCTCCTTAATATATTCTCCAAATTTGAGGCTCTTAGCATTTAAGGGGGCTTTGCTATTAACCCTTAAAGTCGGCGGCTTTTTTATATTATACGGAGCGTTACGGTTTAACGCGAAATTACGGTAGCGTTTAATGCAAAATTACGGCATGATACGACTGTAATGCGAAAATTACGCAAAAATTACGCTTACGCGAAATTTCGCGAAATCCTTCTTCATTACGATTATGTACTTACGGCCATAATCGTAATTACACTAATTACGCGAAATTTCGCAAAATCGTAATTAGGTCATTACGCTCATCTCTACTTGAAATAAAACAAATCTGATTGGCATTGGCTCCACTCCCTATTTCTGAATTTGAACCACAGTCACCCAATGACCAACTGTACCAGGTTTGAGGCTTGTGCCATTAACAGTGCAAGAATGGAAGCAATTAAGTATTCCCTTTAGAAATCAAGAGGTGAACTTTGATTGGCTTTTGTAGGCTCCACTCACTTTTCTGAATATTAATCCCAGTCACTCAGTGACCAACCGTGCAAAGTTTGAGAACACTGCTATTGACAGTGTAAGAATGGCTGCAGTTTACATTTTCCCAGTAAAATTTGTATTTGTTACTGCCCACTGATGACCCGGCGTTGCCTGGGTAAGTAATTAGCTGGTGTTGGCTGCGCCCACTTTTTCTAACCCTAACACACAATTACTCAATTACTCAATGACCAAGTTTCTGAGCTTTGCGGTCTTTGGCATCAATAATTTGCATTGAAATGAAACAAATCTGATTGGCTGTGTGTGGCTCCACCCCTTTTTCTGAATTTGAACCCCATTAACCCAATGACTAACTGTACCAGGTTTGAGGCTTGTGCCATTAACAATGCAAGAATGACAGCAACTAAATATTCCCCTTGAAAATAAATAGGTGAATTTTGATTGGCTTTTGTAGGCTCCACCTACTTTTTTGAATTTTAATCCCAGTCACCCAGTGACCAACTGTGCAAAGTTTGAGAACCCAACCATTAACAGTGTAAAAATGTCCGCTGTTTACATTTTCCCAGTGAGATTTGTATTTGTCTCTGCCCACTACTTTGATTATGGGAATAAAAAGTATCCTATATGTTATTCCATGTAATGCACTATATGTGTGCCAAATTTCATTCAAATCCGATCAGCCATTTTTGCATGATCGGATCGAGTAACAAACATCAAAACATCCGAACGTTCCCACTTATAATATTAGTAGGAGATATATATATATTTGGCAACAGCTCATTCTGTACGGTCGGCCACAGAATGGAAGCGTCTGTGCATGCTCCTAAAACTGCCTCGTGAACAGCGTTTTGCGGACAGTATGCTCGAAATGATGGCAACAAGCGCTGGTTGACCCAGAAGTAGTTCCGGAAAGCCGTGCCATTTTGAATATATTATAAAAACGAAACCTCCCGGTAACTCAAGAAATAATGACTGCACAGTGGCGCTTTACATGCGAAATTAAAGCGCTAAAAGCCAGCTTTCAGGTAATATCTCCACTTTGAAAAAAATATTGATCACTTAAAGAGGAACTTCAGTGAAAATAATGTAATAAAAAAAGTGCTTCATTTTTTCAATAATCATGTATAAATGATTTAGTCAGTGTTTGTCCATTGTAAAATCTTTTAAATCCCTGATTTACATTCGGACAATTATCGCATGGTGACATTTTTACTGCTTGCAGGTGATGTAGCTGCTGCTTGCTTTTTTGGCAGTTGGAAACAGCTATTTCCCACAATGCAACAAGGTTCACAGACAGGAAACTGCCAGGAGTACCATGGTCCTCAGAGTTTCTTGTGGGAGGGGTTTCACCACAATATCAGCCATACAGAGCCCCCTGATGATCCGTTTGTGAAAAGGAAAAGATTTCTCATGTAAAAGGGGGTATCAGCTACTGATTGGGATGAAGTTCAATTATTGGTCATGGTTTCTCTTTAAGTTTCACTTTAAGTGCAAAAAATTACTCATCCAGGCCCCCAAGTGCAGCAATTATTCACCCCACTTCTGGAAAGCCCAGTATTTCCCCCTCTGCCCCTTTCCTGGTTAGTTGGTGTGGCCAGGACTTTCAGACCTGTGTTTTCTTGGCATTTCCTTTATCAAAAAAGCATCACTTACCACACTGGGTAAATTGCTGCAAATGGGAATGTCACTATTAGTACACACATTACTCAGTGTGCTCAGTGCTGCCCGTGACTCGAGTACAAGTTGACCCCTATACTTTTATTTAGTGAGACAGATCTACATTTCTAGACTTATTCTTGAGTGTATACTGTATTTTTTGTACACTATTCATTATAATTGCTTAGTCACCCTCACCCTGATTTACATTCTGAAATATATCACAGGTGGCGATATCTTTAGTCCTGGCAGATAATCTCTGTGGAATGTTTGTTTCTAAGAAATTTTAAAGCCAGTGAAAATAATGCCTGGTCTCCGAGACTGCTCTAGGAGGAGAAATCTGCATAGCTAAACAGTCTAGGCTATGCATCACTGGGAGGCTACCTACCAATATACATCAATATATAGTTATGGGAAGTGATTCTCTGCTGAATTCAGGAAAATTCTGGAAAAGTGGATAATTTACTGCATTCTACTATATGTCACTGAGTGCATGAAAAAGGGGCGTGGAAAAATAGGTGCGGGTTATCGTTAATAAAAATATAATTCATATCAATGTTGTTAATAAAAATATTATTAATATCCATTTTGTTAATAAAAAGATTGTTAATAACCACCAATATTCTTCGTTTTTAAAATGTAGTTAATGTATATTATTGTACTAATATTTCTGAATGAAAATTGTTAATAGCGATAATAAAACAGTAGAAAATATCACCTATATTTTACTACAGCTTAACTTATCCCTAATTTCACCCAGAATCCTCCAACACCGATGCCTAACCCTATCCCCCCCCCCCCCGGTGGTGTCTAACCCTAACCCCCCTGGTGGTGCCTAACCCTAACCCTCCGGTGGTGCTTAATCTTAGTACCCTCTGGTGGTGCCTAGCCCCCCGCCGGTGGTGCCTAACCCTAACCCCCCTGGTGGTGCCTAACCCTTATACCTCCTGGTGGTGTCTAACCCTAACCCTCCGGTGGTGCTTAACCTTAATACCCTCTGGTGGTGCCTAGCCCCCCCTGGTGGTGTCTAACCCTAACCCCCCTGGTGGTGCCTAACCCTAACCCTCCGGTGGTGCTTAATCTTAGTACCCTCTGGTGGTGCCTAGCCCCCCGCCGGTGGTGCCTAACCCTAACCCCCCTGGTGGTGCCTAACCCTTATACCTCCTGGTGGTGTCTAACCCTAACCCTCCGGTGGTGCTTAACCTTAATACCCTCTGGTGGTGCCAAGCCCCCCGGTGGTGCCTAACCCTAACCCCCCCCCCCAGTGGTGCCTAATCCTAATACCCCCTGGTGGTGTCTAACCCTAACCCCCCTGGTGGTGCCTAACCATAACCCTCCGGTGGTGCTTAACCTTAATACCCTCTGGTAGTGCCAAGCCCCCCGGTGGTGCCTAACCCTAACCCCCCCCCCCCCCCAGTGGTGCCTAATCCTAATACCCCCTGGTGGTGTCTAACCCTAACCCCCCTGGTGGTGCCTAACCATAACCCTCCGGTGGTGCTTAACCTTAATACCCTCTGGTCGTGCCTAACCCCCCGGTGGTGCCTAACCCTACCCCCCCCCCCCCCCAGTGGTGCCTAATCTTAATACCCCCTGGTGGTGTCTAACCCTAACCCCCCTGGTGGTGCCTAACCATAACCCTCTGGTGGTGCTTAACCTTAATACCCTCTGGTGGGGCCTAGCCCCCCCGGTGGTGCCTAACCCTAAACCCCCCCTCACCCGTGGTGCCTAATCCTAATACCCCCTGGTGGTGTCTAACCCTACCCCCCCTGGTGGTGCCTAACCATAACCCTCCAGTGGTGCTTAACCTTAATACCCTCTGGTGGTGCCTAACCCCCCTGGTGGTGCCTAACCCTAATACCCCCCTGGTGGTGTCTAACCCTAACCCCCCTGGTGGTGCCTAAGACCCCCTGGTGGTGCCTAAACCTAAGACCCCCTGGTGATGTCTAACCCTAAACCCCCCAGGTGGTGCTTAACCCTAAGACCCCATCCCCCTTGGTGGTGTTAAACCCTAACCAGCCCCCCATGCAAACACCCTTTCTGACATCTAACCCTAACCATTCCCCCTGCACAAACACCGACCCTTATATTATTTAAAATGTGTACATACAAACGATAAAATATTTGATAGCATAAAATTTGCACATACAAACAAAGTAATATTACAAAGCTATAACGTTTCAAGTTTCAAAACTAACTTTTATGTTCTAATTTTTAAAACGATATTTATTGGGCGCCCAAATAACTGCTTTGAGCGCCATATCAACGATATTTGCATTAGCACCTATGGGGTGCCCAAATCATTAGCCGCGACCGCCCAAATTTCCTGCTACCATGTCACTACAGTGCCTCTTTAAGTGCTGACATACTGAGCAGTGCTGTAGAATTTAATAGGAGAAACTTAGGAGAGGAAAAGGGAGGACAGAGAAAAGGTGAGAAGCACAGAGGAAATAGGAGAATTTACAAAGCAGGAAATGCAGTAGACTGTTTGCATTGGGGGGTCCCAGTGGCCAGGCAGTAGACCACGTAACACCATTTAGATAGTCTTGGCGTACTAGATTTGCCATAACAAGTGAGCTATGTTCTGGAGTTCCTCTTTATGATGCAGACACCCAAAAAAATGCAATCATAAATTAGATGCCTTCTTGATATCAGCTCCCCAGTTCGTCTGGTCTGACAATCAGTGGATGTCAGACTGAAAGGAGAGTGGATTGTCTGTTCCTCTCTAGCCGTGCATAAAGTACAGTTTAAAAATGATATCATACACAGATGAGGCTGCTGGGAATAGCGAGAGCAACTAACAAGGCTTACATGTTTGTGATTTTTGTATTCCTTAATGAGTCCTAATTATGAGTCAGGCCCCTTACAGAAGCATTGCAGTATATCTAATAGAATACTATGAATTATTAATTTGCCCTAGAGCCGTTAGCATATTTTATTTAGAGAGAAGATGAAGAGACTTGATCAAAGTCATACAGATCTGATAACATGTCAACTCTCTTTGGTGTCTCACCCAATCATTTTTTTCTCTCCTTTATTACGTTAACTATCACTGCTTTTACAAAGGAGATGTTTAAAGGCGAATTCTTCTTAAAGCAGACTTTTTCTTTTACATTAGGAAAAAGGGTACTTTATTGCAGCTACCAAAGTTTTGTCAGAATCTGCAGTATAGGTGCACCTGTCGTGCCCCCTTGTGATGAAACCCAGTAATGCACTGTGACTATACATACTGTTTAAGCACTGATGCTATAGGATCCTTTTGTAATGAACTAAACTGCAGGGAACTTCAACAATCAATTGTGCAGCACATACTGAGAGATTCAGGCACAACATTAAAATAAAGGTTGTAAAAAGATATATTTTTTTCACACCTTATTAATAGAATACCTTTTTAAGCCAGCCAACAAAATTGCTCTAAATTAGGATGAAGTGATATAAAACTCTGACATAACATTCAATAAAAATGTGTTTCTGACTTTTTATTACCAGTACAAAGTAGAAATTCCCAAAGTACAGTTTATCTGCTCTGAAAGCTGCCATTGCATTTATTGTATAGCTGCTGTCTTTATATATTAAAATCTATCTAATGATCACTTCTCAGCTCTTTCTGCTTATTAGCTCAATACGGCTCCGTTTCGGCAGTTTGTAATGTTTACTAAATGTATCTGACAAAAGGAATGTAAAAACAAGATAATGTTATCACCTCTTCAAATGCGGCCAGAAGCTGCCAACTGAAGCAAGGAGCTTTCCACTGAAGAACAAAGTGCTGTGTTTAACTGTATGAACGCTGTTCTGCTACATTTTTTTTTGTGGTAGTAGATTTTATGCTGTAAATTAGCTTTTAGAGCAAAGAGGAAATGCTGAGTTTAATATCACCTTAAAGAGAATCCAAGGCAGTTCCATGGGGAGCAGATGGGACACAGAGACATGTTCTCTGCCTCATGACATGCCTCTGTGTCCCCACACCACTACTCTCTGCCCCCCCCCCCCCACCACCACCACCACCCCCACCACCACCGCTGCGCTACTGCACCCTGAGATTAGTAACAATATTTGTCGCTATTTTGGAGGTAAACATAAGGGAGAGGGATTCCCTGTCTAAAACGCCCACCAGGGGTATTCCTGCAGGGTTTCCAGAGCTGCCATTGGGCAGCTCTCTCTTCCTGGCCACACCCCCTGCCTCCCTGAACACTGTGCATGAGAGAATGAATCTCTCATTCCAGCGTTGTGACCCAGAAGACACAAAAGTGAAAGTGGGCCAGTGTGGCCCACAGGAGCATGGAGAAGCATTGTTTGCATCTACCTGATCCGCTCAGCCCCCTGGATCAGGTAGCCTACATTGTTTCAGGCTCTCTTTAAGTGCAATGTTACTTTTTTTATCTGCTTTTTATTAGGACATTGTGGCTGCAATACTTTTCAAAATAGTGGACAAATGTAAAAGAGAAGTACTGAAAACAATAATAGAAATAAAAAACAGCAATAGGAAAAAACAATGCAGCAAGTAAAGCAGCAAACTCTATCTACAATGCAAGTAATAATAAGATAAGCGTCTTCAGCCCTCTTGGGTACTCTCTGGAAGAAGTTGCGTCCCTAAGTACTTCTGAAGACAGGTGCATCTGTGCTGTGCATGTGAGAGCTCAGTTGGAAAAAGCCGATATTTCCCACAATGCAACGAGGGTCATAGACAGCAAACTGTCAGGACCATGGTCATGATGTCACACTGTGGGAGGGGCTTCACTGCAATATCAGCTACACAGACCCCCCTTCCCCCAGATGATCTATTCGAGAAAAGGTAAATACTTCTCAGATAAATGGGGTATGAGCTACCGATTGGAATGAAGTTTAGTCCTGGGTTAAAGTTAGCTCATTTCAAAGAAAGCCAAGAAGTTCCAAAACTGTCACGCAAAAGCATCACGATTGAACATTTAAGCAACAGAAAGTTAAAGCCTGAGTGGGCTGATTTATAAAATGAGCTGTGCTGTGAAGAGATGCAACACGGGAGATTGTTTGCAATGGATTGGATGTTTGCGGAGGACACAGCTTCCCTTACTGCCATTTACTCCCCACCTCCACTAGTAAATCCTCGGAACATGGCAAAGGATTAGACTGTGGTTGCAAATTTCACCTTGCCTCTGTTATGGAAGGCTCTGTCAAATTGAACATTTCATCTGCATGAATCCCTCGCCTATGTGATGTGCATCCTTCAAAAAACATGCACTTGCACTCATCCAGTACCGCTCCTTAGATGACAGCCTGGAGCTTGGCAGCTTTGCCTTTGTTTGTTGGGCGTGATTAGAGTATGTGCAGCGCCTCCATCTCTCACTGATCTTTCACATACGCATTCAGCGATCAACAATGTCTTACCTGTGAACATGCGTGACAATGTTTTTGTGAAAACAGCCCTAATGTGAACCTATTTAACTGCAATTTAAAAAAAAAAATAGATTCTCATGCTGTGAGCTTCAATACGGTGTTTCCCCAAAAATAAGACAAAGGCCCATATGCAATTACCTTTTTCTCCTGAGTTTTCTCCTAGGTGATATTTTCACACAATATCAATAAAATGCCCTTTAAACCATCAGCAAACAAGAAAATACTTTGCATATGGGCCCGTGTGTCTAATATAGATTTTTGCTCCAAAAAAATGTGTTAGGGCTTATTTTCATTGGATGTCATATTTTCTATGAACACACAAGTTCCTGTGCTGTGTGTCATCCTGCCTTCCCCACTGTGCCATCTCTTCCTCTGCTGTATCCACCTCTTGTGTGCCCCTGTGTCCTCCTTGTACCTTGAGTGCCCTCCTGGTGTGCTGTGTGTCCTCATGCCTTCCCCACTGTGCCTCCTCTTCCTCTGCTGGATCCACCTCTTGTGTGCCCCTGTGTCCTACTTGTACCTTTAGTGTCCTCCTGGTGTGCTGTGTGTCCTCATGCCTTCCCCACTGTGCCACCTCTTGTGTGCCCCTGTGTCCTCCTTGTACCTTTAGTGCCCTCCTGGTGTGCTGTATGTCCTCATGCCTTCCC
The DNA here is from genome assembly GCF_040937935.1 of Hyperolius riggenbachi. NCBI lineage: Eukaryota > Metazoa > Chordata > Amphibia > Anura > Hyperoliidae > Hyperolius > Hyperolius riggenbachi. Next base: position 103,213,376 of record NC_090652.1, read on the forward strand.
CACTGTGCCTCCTCTTCCTCTGCTGGATCCACCTCTTGTGTGCCCCTGTGTCCTCCTTGTACCTTTAGTGCCCTCCTGGTGTGTTGTGTGTCCTCATGCCTTCCCCACTGTGCCTCCTCTTCCTCTGCTGTATCCACCTCTTGTGTGCCCCTGTGTCCTCCTTGTACCTTTAGTGCCCTCCTGGTGTGTTGTGTGTCCTCATGCCTTTCCCACTGTGCCTCCTCTTCCTCTGCTGGATCCACCTCTTGTGTGCCCCTGTGTCCCGCTTGTACCTTTAGTGTCCTCCTGGTGTGCTGTGTGTCCTCATGCCTTCCTCACTATGTCACCTCTTCCTCTTCTGGATCCACCTCTTGTGTGCCTGTGTTTCCCCCTTGTACCGTTAGTGTCCTCCTGGTGTCCCTCTCTTTTCCTGAGCCCTCCTCTACCCCCTGTCCTCCTGGTGTTCCCTGTTCCCTCGGATGTCCCCCTTACCCCAGCTCCATGCCGCGCTGTCCCCCATGTCCTCCTATGTCCCCCTGCATCCTCTTCTTTGCTGCAGCTCCATGCCACCGGGAAAGAAGTAGAGCAACTTGCGTTTCTACTGGAGATGGTCTCTCAGACAGGACAGAGGTTCCATTATTGGTCCAACCACTGCACTCGCTGAGTAGCAGGGTGTGCAGTGATTGTCCCAATGATGTAGCCATGGTCCAGCCCACGAGACAATCAGCTCCAGTAAGTTCCAAGATGCCATACTTTTTCCCCTTACTGCCTCTAGGGCTTGCTTTCAAGGGATGTCTTAGTTTCAGGGAAATACCGTATAATAAAGCAAGTTTGGTGAATAGGCTCTACCTTATGCAGAAATAAACCACAAAGCATTGAAGGTGCCCTGCCTACATTGGCACACCCTACACAAAGCCAGTTTTTGCTTTGCACTTGACAGATCATTGCTTTGCTATTTACAGAGTCAAGCTACTCGTAAGCTTTATTTGTTGATTAGCCAATACTGACTCTCTCAGCAACACTGTTGTGTGAGCGAGTTGATTGCAGGACCCCCCACATCTCAGCCACAGCACACGAGCTGGAATTACACTACTTTGACAGCTGACATCTTTAAAATCTGGTGGCGGCAGTGCCAGGACACGAATGTGACAACCTTGACACCGCTGAAATGTGGTAAGGTGAACTGCGTGATCTGAGCCCCAACGATGTGGCATACAGCAAAAGCCATATAAACTGGCTGCTGCTTCCTCTGTAAACTACTTGTGGCCGATGGTGTACTAGTATGTGACAACTGAGCCATTCAGCCATTTGAAGTGACTTGATCATTAGAACCGGCGATTGATAGCGATATCTATCCTGCTGGATTGCTGACTTGCTTGACCTTGGAACTGGAACGCTTTGCACCTTGCTTACACTTCTAACACACACGTCCTGCTTGTAACCGCTGCTGCAGTGTCTCCATGCAAGCTTTGTGCACATTGACTGCTAACCATCTTGAGCCCTTCTCACTTATTGGTCCACGCATGCCAAAGCTGGGAGAGGTGTCTGGAAACAGCATTCCTCATAACCTTCCGGAGACAGAGATACACAGAGACCTTCACATGAATGGATACCGCCTGATGCCTGAGAGTGAATCTATTGTAGAATTACTGGCACTGTTACAGCTCCATTGTATTTGTTTTGTTTTTGTTTTTATTTTGGGATTGAAGAGAACAAATAGAAAATGTTGCACGACACAAATACTAATGTGTGGATAAAATAAAAATTAACGTGGCAAAAACATAAAAGTGTAAGCAGATGTTTCAATGATTCATTTTAAAACGTTAATAAACAAATTCAGGAGCTGCCTGTGCGCACTTAGCTTTACATGCTATGATACATTATGTCTACGGGATTTGCATAGCAATAAGCTTCTTTCACTCTTTCATGCTCACGCTCTGAACATTCTACCAATCGCAGAACAAGATCTGTGCAGTCGGCTGTTCTTACCCAGGGCAGGGACGTAACTAGAGAGGAGCAGCACCTGCGATCCCCCAGATCTATGAGGGACCCCAACTACTAACCTCCCCTTCCTCCAACATAGGGGAACTATACTTCAGATCAGGTGTTTTTGTGGCCACACTTGTTATTGGTGTGAAGATCATGATGGCCACACTTGTATTATGACCCTTGTAATATGGACCCCAGTCCATGAAGGGCGCCCAGGGGAGGCAAGGGAAGGGGTGTGGACATTGGGGGGACCCATCAAAGTTTTGCTGGGGGCCCATACATTGTAGTTATGCCACTGTTCTTACCTTATGGGGTCTGTCAACTTTTGGCCATCCTAAATATTGTGACTGCATGTAATAAAGTCATACATGGTGCTAACTGTCAAATCAAATAAAACAGTAATCAGTGGGTATGGAAATGCACCTTTGAGAAGGAAATCAAACCTCTGCGCCTGCGAATGAAACATGGATGCTCTCATTGATTTAGAGAAAGACCAGAGCCGGCACTAGCATAGGGGCAACCTGGACAATTGCCCCAGAGCGCTACCTGGCCCCGTGAACCTCCCTCTGTCTTGTGCTTCCCGGTGCCCCTGCAAAGTTTTTGGCAGCATAGCTACTCACTTCCATTAATCCATACTCCGGGTCTTCATCCCAACTGGCCGCATCTTCTCAGTGACCTGCCACGTGTCATTATGTAATAATATTTGCCGGGTCACTGGGAAGAGGCGTCCTTGCGAGGATGAAGATGAGAGCAGACACACTAATGGAGCAGCACACCCACAACGACAGTTCCTACGCTTCTAAAAATGTTGCATGGGCCCAAGGGAGCACAATAAAGTTGTGCAATGTGGAGATAAAGGGGGAGACACCGAGAGCCCAGTATAGTGTAGCATGTACTGGAAATTTGAGAATGAGAAGGTAAGTATGACGTTATACTCACAAGTCTGGGTTACCATCCAGGTAACCACTGTATAGGCAGGTGGGGAGTATTAGACTTGTCCCCCCTCAGGATTAAAAATTAACTCTCTGTAGTTTGGAAGAAAGGGGCCAAATCCCCTCCACCAGGGGGGAACACAGCAACTATACAGTAGTACAAAGGCACCAGTAGTGTAAAAATAGGTAAAAACTTTAATGTGGAGAGAACCGATGTGGAGCCAGCAGCTGACTTTGGGGCCCTGGGGTGACAGATGCTCTTTTCTTTTACTATAGGGAAATAAGTAAAATATTTTCATTGTGAACTAAGTAAAACATGCATTAGTTCTAGGTTGATGTTGGTGCAAGTAAGAGCCAGCTTACATATCAGCAAACCACAGCCTAGCAGCAGGTACCTTTTCAGAATGTAGATTTCATCTGAAAAGGTACCTGGTCCATCTGAGCCGTTTCATGCTGCTTAATTTAAATAAAAAATAAATAAATAATAAGCAGCTCTCACCTGTGTTGGGTAAAAATTGAAAAACTTTTATTGACCAAGGAGTGCCAGTTTTAACTCAAAAGGACTGTGACCCACAAAAACAGGGACCAGGAGGACCCCAGAACCTACAACATCAGACTCTACAGCAATATACTGCACTCCCACATGGCCACAACACTCACCAGCTGGCCAACACTTACACCAAACTATTGCTGGATCCAGTCTGAGCAGGGTGCCAATATCCAGGGTGTGTCATGCTGCCACAAAAAAAAGCAGAGGATGGATCTCACCAAACTTCCAAGGTAGTCCATTGCTGGAGCACCAGAGGGTTTAGGACAATCTCCATATGCCTGCAGCCGGGATGTAGCAGCGTGGTCAACCCTAGATGCACTGCATGCTCCACGTGGGTCCTGGGCAGGGCAGTTTCTAGGCTAAATTTCACCCAGGGCGAGGGTGTAAAAATCGCCCCCCCCCCCCCCCCCACCGTGGAGCCAGGTATAGGTGCCCACAGTTTAGGTTAGCTATGTAGGTGCCACCAGTATGAATTAGATAGGTAGGTGCCTGCAATATAGGATAGATAGGTAGGTGCCTGCAGTATAGCTTAGATAAGTAGGGGACAGTATAGGTTAGATAAGTAGGTAGGTGACTGCAGTATAGGTTAGATAGGTAGGTGCCTGCTGTATAGGTTAGATAGGTAAGTGCTTGCAGTATAGGTTAGGTAGGTGACTGCAGTATAGCTTAGATGAGTAGGTGTCAGTATAGGATAGATAGGTAGGTGACTGCAGTATAGCTTAGGTAGGTTACTGCAGTATAGCTTCAATAAGTAGGTGCCAGTATAGGTTAGATAGGTAGGTGACTGCAGTATAGGATAGATAGGTAGGTAACTGCAGTATAGGTTATGTAGGGGCTGCAGTGTAGATTAGGTTGGTAGGAGCTGCAGTATAGATTAGGTAGGTAGGTAGGTGCTGCGGTATAGATTAGGTAGGTGCTGCAGTATAGATTAGGTAGGTAAGTAGGTGCTGCAGGATAGATTAGGTAGGTGCTACAGTATAGATTAGGTAGGTGCCTGCAGTACAGATTAGGTAGGTAGGTAGGTGCTGCAGTATAAATTAGGTAGGTAGTTAGGTGCTGCAGTATAGATTAGGTAGGTAGGTGCTGCAGTATAGATTAGGTAGGTGCTGCAGTATAGATTAGGTAGGTGCTGCAGTATAGAGTAGGTAGGTAGGTGCTGCAGTATAGATTAGGTAGGTGCTGCAGTATAGAGTAGGTAGGTAGGTGCTGCAGTATAGATTAGGTAGGTAGGTAGGTGCTGCAGTATAGATTAGGTAGATAGGTAGGTGCTGCAGTATAGATTGGGTAGGTAGGTAGGTAGGTGCTGCAGTATAGATTGGGTAGGTAGGTGACTGCAGTATAGATTAGGTAGGTGCTGCAGTATAGAGTAGGTAGGTAGGTGCTGTAGTACAGATTAGGTAGGTAGGTAGGTGCTGCAGTATAGATTGGGTAGGTAGGTAGGTAGGTGCTGCAGTATAGATTGGGTAGGTAGGGAACTGCAGTATAGATTAGGTAGGTAGGTGACTGCAGTATAGGTTAGGGAGGTGACTGCAGTATAGCTTAGATAGGTAGGTGCTGCAGCGGTATTGGGAGCGGGCATAATAATAACTCACCTTTCTTCATCTTCAGCCGAATAGCCAGTCTCCCGCAGCTTCAATGTCTTTCCTGTCCCGGCATCTGTCTCAGTAACAGTGCCCCCTGTGATGACATGCGGTACGTCATCACAGCATCCCGCTGTTCCTGAGACAGATGCCAGGACAGGAAAGACATTGAAGTTGCGGGAGATCGGCTATCCGTCTGAAGAAAGGTGAGTTATTACTATTATGCCCGCTCCCACCGCAACAGCGTCCCCTCCGGCCGCAACAATACAGCGCCCCGGGTGATTGCACGTATCGCACGCCCTTTGAAACGGGGCTGGTCCTGGGATTCATCCAGTTCTGCCTCATACCCTTCCTACATGTTTCGCCCAATCACTGGGCTTTCTCAAGGCCCATCCATGTTCTAGGTTGATGTTGGTGCAAGCGAAAGCCAGATTATATCAACAAGCCGCCCCGCAGCAGTAGACTCCAAAGGGAACATAGAGATTTCAGCTTAAAAGGTACCTGGTCCTTCTGAGCCATTTCATTCTGCAGTACTGCTTAATTTAAATAACCTGTAATCTTTTTTTGTATACTTTTCATTTCACGCAAAGAGGTCATATTACCTAAAAACATGCTACCATACTGCTCACATAAATTGCTACAATGCTAAATGCAACTTCAATTTGACCTGAGCTCTTAAATAGGCAAAAAGAGAGAGAGAGAAATGGGCTGTCTGTTCTACAACCTCGCCAACAAAGTCATTCTTAAGCCCAGCAAGAACACAATACCATTTAGATGTACTGTAGTTTCCAAAAAAGGAGGGGGAAGAAAATCAGTGAATGCTTTCAGAAGTATTTGCTTGTTAAAGCTCTCAGCAAAGGTCATGCCGAGTCTCTGGCTGATTCTCTTAATAAAAGCTTTGAAGTGAGGAAATTCTGCCAGCAATAGGGAAAAGATAGCGCCAGAAAAACTGAGACGCTGAGGCTTTGCAGGGATTTCAAATAAAAGTTCAGCTCCTAGATAAAAGTTTTCAACCTTCTACTTTGCTTAGACAGGACAGCCATTAAAGAGCCCCTTTCAATCCATCAGATGCTTAAAAGAAACTGTGTTTTTATCAGTTATGATGATTTTAGCACAAATTGGAAGAGTGATGTGAAATGAACTTAGATTTGTAAAACAATATCATTTTCCTTAACCCTTTGGGGACCTGCTGCCTAACCCCCCTTAAGGACCAGGCGATTTTGCATGGGGGCGTTTGGGGGGGTCAGGCAGCCGGATCCCCAGTGTGGCTGGGTAGGTATGTTTGTTTGTCCCCTGTGTAGCCAGATATCCCCCGTATAGCCTGCAGCCTTTACTCCCCTCCCAGGCTCCAGTGATGAGCAGCTGTGAACCCCTCCGCTCTGGCCGGCATCCCCACTCATACTGATGTTAAGTTTCTTGTCACGGCTTGATGACGTCATCAAGCTGGGACCCGACATTATGTCAGAGTGAGAGGGGATGCCGGCCACAGCGGAGGGGAGCCTCTTCTTTCCCCACTACTGCCGCATCACTAACAAAGATCACTATGATCTGCCGGCGATCATAGGGATCACGTGATCAGGAGCCACTCGCGATTGCCGATGATCACTGAAGGGAGGTGTCAGTTGCCATATGACAGCTTAATCTCCTCTCTCGGGTGTGCATGATCACGTCGGGAGCGGAAACGGCGGGTGGCATAAATCCTACGTCGCATCAGCCTAGGGCAGCCACAAGTGCAGCGTAGTGCGGAAGCTGAGGAAGATGAGGTGTTCTGTGTTAAATAGTCATCTATGTCCTGACAATATTGGGGGTTGATGGCACGTGCCTTCTTCTGAACACTGTACTTTGGTCGAGGGCTGCACAAAATCATGACAGCACGACCTCAAACAGACCTGCCGGGTGTCCTGCCTCTGGCTCTGCCTGTTGTTTTGTCCACATTGGGGGGGGGGGGGGGGATGAAGTGAAAAGGTATGCACGGACTGGTATATAAAACAGCGTGCGGTCACACAGAGGTGCAGTGAACAGGTATGCAGTGACTGGTATATAAAACTGTGTGCTGTCACACACAGGTGCAGTGAAAGGTATATAGTGACTGGTTTTACAAATGTGCAGCTGTCACACACACAGGTACAGTGAACAGGTATGCAGTGACTGGTATATAAAAATGCGTGCTGTTACACAGGTGCAGTGAAAGGTATGCACGGACTGGTATTACAAATGTGCAGCTGTCACACACACAGGTACAGTGAACAGGTATGCAGTGACTGGTATATAAAACTGTGTGCTGTTACACAGGTTCAGTGAAAGGGATGCACGGACTGGTATTACAAATGTGCAGCTGTCACACACACAGGTGCAGTAAAAAGGTAGGCACTGAATGTGCTGGGCCTGGTACAGTATAGCAATTAGCAAGGGCCAGTTGCGACAGACAGGGCTGTATATGCAAGTGTCAGTGGGCCACACACAAAAAAAACACATTACAAGAACATTAGCTCTCAAAAGAGCTGTTTTGGGGTGTTTTTAGCAATAAGTATCAGCAAGGAGCAAGCTAACAAGCCTAACAAGAGCCTAACTAAGCTTTCCCTATGTCTCTGCAGCAACTTTTCCCCTCTCTCACAACTACAGCAGCAGACAGAGTGAGATCATGGCCGACACTGCTGCTTTATATGGGGGGGGGCTCCAGGAGGGAGTGCAGCCTGATTGGCCGCCATGTGTCTGCGGACTGTGATGTAGAGGGTCAAAGCTTAGCCCAATGATGTAGTATAGGGGCGGGTCGAACTCCCCATAAAGTTCACGTTTCGACGTGAACCAGCGATGTTCGCGCGAAAGCGTTTGCGGCCAATCCGTTTGGGACATCTCTACTCCTGCTTTAAACATGTGTCCCTCATGCTTTACACTTTATACTTTTTTACATTCTACTGTAATGAGTTGAATTCCTGAGGAGAAACAAAAAAATGATGTTGAAAGTTTAAGGGCAGTTGCACACCTGAGGTGACTTACTCCCTGCTGGGCAGGAAGTACTTCACTGGGATTCCTGTCGGGCCGGCATTACACGCCGCCTCGCACCACGCTCCCGTTATGTGTACTTGCTGCATCGCCTATTGCTTGCATTTCTGCATAATTTGTGCAGTAGGCATTGTGGCAGTTAGGTTACTTCGGTGCACCTTGTTGCATTTGTGAATTGTGCATGTCTCTATAGACTTGCATGGCCCTTGCGCAGGAAGAATAACATGGGGCGACGCAGCGCAAAAGTTTGCAAGGGACCTTAAGCTTTGGTCAATGTGAGAATGAACATTTCTCCCTAAAGGAGCCATCTGCACTCCCTCCAATCCACTTTTACAGCATCACATCTACTTATATAAATGACAGGTACTATTTAAACAAGAGCGATATCACAGCTCTCACCTTTAATGTAATTCATGACACCTATTACACAAGGCTAAGCGTATTGCACGCTGCATACATAACACAGATTTTTATTAGAAGCATGTTTCTAATTGTAGCCTACCAGTATGAAGTGCTATGTTTGGGGCTCTCATTAGTGCAACACATCAGCGACAAAGAACAGAAGCTGTTCTGTGTAGGAATTGGAGTCGGGAGGTAGCTGGATCTTAATCAGAAAACAAAAGACAACGCTGAGGAGCGTGGGCATTTATTGACTGTAGATATTATAAAGGGCCAGTTGATCAAAAGATTTACATTAGGTATAGTAAAGGATCTCACCACCAAAATATTTACAATGACCTCAATTCTGGTAGGGTTTTCAAACTACCTCATGTACAGTAATTTACCTCATGAGGTAATGACATTTAGCAATTCTGGTAGGTTTTAGTCCTGTTTTACCTCATGCTGTAAATTATGAGGTAATTTGTGAGGTAATTCACATTAATTTTACTGAAAATCAGAATTGTCATGGAAATTAGGGGGCATGTTAGCACATAATTTATCGATCAGTTTAAGAACTGGCTGTACCTGGAAGTAAAGTCAATTTGTACGCATTTTGCAGTTTTTAGTGGAATTCCTATTGCTATTTTAGAGGAGTTCCTATTTAGGCTGTGTAATAGAAAAAGAATAGGATTTTTTTTGTAAGGGATGCCTATAAATATACTTTTCGTCGGTTGCTACATAATTAAATACACCTTTTCCCCCTCAAAAAAAATCTTCCAAAGACTATTCTAACTTACGGAAGACAATTAACCATTAGACGACCGCTCCACGGCAATCGGCGTGGATGCGGCGGCAGCCCCAGGACCACCTAACGCCAATTGGCATGCAGTCCTGGGGGCGTGTTTTGCAAGAAGATCGCGTGCGCTGATGCGTGCGCATCTCCGCTTGAATAACGGAGCTCCGCTGTCCCCCTGAGGGAGACAGGAGCGTTCCGCTGTCATAGGCTGAAAGCTAGGACAGCAGATCGCTGTAATTAGTTGGCTGTGGGAGGGAGGGTGTTTTTCAAAATAATATAAAAAAAATCAAAATTTATTGAAAAAAAAAGAAATAAATATTTATGAAAAAATAAATAAACATACTGGGAGAGATCAAAGCCCGCTCAGAGAGCGCTGTTGGTCACTTGTGTGCTAAGTTGTGCGGCCTTGCAGTGAGGATTTAAAGAGGAGCTGTCAGCCATGCTATCTCAGAAAAAAAAAACACATACAGTGTATAAGAAGATAAATACTTGCTCTACTTACAGAACACATGTATTGCACTATCCACGTTTTGATTTTAGTGATTTTTCTACAGTAAAAAAAAAAAAGAAAATCCTTCTTAGCATTTCCCATTTTAACTGTGGCTATTTTGAAGCCAATCCTGATGTGATTTCCTCCCTTACTCTCCTCTGCCTGATTTGCCCACCCTTCACTATAGAAAGTGCATTGTCCCAGCATGATTGGCCAGTCAGAGAGGAACAGAGCTGTAGGAGGGAAAACAGGAGGGAAAGAGGCTTCAGCCAATCAGGCTGCATTAGTTAAGTCTGAGGGGAAACTAGAGAAGCAAAAAATGTGTACCAAATAAGAGTCAGGTAAACTGGGGAATGATCATTTATCAACAAGAAAAGTAATAGTGATTTTAACTATTGGATTGCCTGGTTAGCATCCCTATTTCTTGTTTACCAGATAAAAATAAAGAATTGATTTTTTACGTTTTATGCCCAACAGTTACTCTTTAGCCTATTTTGTAAAGAATTTCCTGGTCACAAATACTGCATGTTTTACCGCACTTTACGCAATTACCACACTTTTTACCGCATTTTTTACTGCATGTTCGGAAATTCAGAAAAATCTTTCAGAATTGCTAAAAAAAAGACGAAAATACTGCATGAGGTATTTTACCTACAAAAAATATTTACCTCACACAGCTACCAGAATTGAGGCCATGTTGATTTGCAGCCTGTAATCAGAAATAATTTTAATCGCCAAGCACGACTGTCTTGCCTGGAATTGGCACATACAGTACAATTGCTCAGATTAGGAATATGGGGAATAGATAATACAACAAGCTTAGACAGGAGTGACAACAGGCGGGACATCAGGATGGGAGTATGAACACAGTGTTGCTCTAGATAGTCTTATTGGTCCAACAGTAGCTGCAGAAAACAACACACAGAAAATGTATAGACAAGTGTGGATCCAGCCTGAGAAAAGCTAGTAAAGATGCAGGGCCAGTTCTAGTAACAGTGGGGCCCCTGGGAAAAATCAATCTGGGGGCCCCCCAAAAGACAGGTACACCTGGGGCCCTTTGTTGCAGACAAAGGGCCCCTGAGCCAGCTGCTGACCCCCTAATCACCCCCTCCCTCTATCAGTCTCTGTGCACTCCCCAACTTCATCTTCACAGGGGCGCCTCTCCTCCATGACCTGGTGCATGTTATTAGGTAATAAAATACCGTGGGTCATGGAGGCCCTACAAGGAGGAATTGGGGGGCTGCACAGAGCCACAGACTGACAGAGGAGTGCACCCCTGGGACAGGTGAGAAGCTACTCTGCCAAAGACTCTAAAGAGGCCCCGGGGAGCAATGGTTAAGCTGGGTGAGGGTAGACACTTTGGGGGCCCCTACAGTCTATTGGGCCCTGGGGCAATTTCCCCCTTTGCCTCTATGGTAGCACATGATAGCATCCATGTTCCTCTCACTACAGATTGCCATAAATTGCAGTCATTCTGAAGCCCTTTGTAATTTGCACTGCAGATAATGCTGTGTCAAAGAACCATGCTCTATCCCTCTGCTAATAGCCCTGTTGGCAGAACAATGTTAACTCTATAGGCATCATCCTTACATGTGCATTTACTAGGCAAGGGTTTCAGTAAAGAGCTCTGTGAAACGTATTATGTCTGCTCCGGCAGCAACTTATTGGTTAAGTGTTCCTTTTTCAATCATCGCAGCTACAATTAACACAGTCTGCGAGTCTCCTGCCAGCTGCTGCCAGACTTTTAATACTGTACCATGTTCCGATTTGGTATGCAAGAGACGTGTCTCGTGTTTTGAGTTTTGCAATTATGCACGATTCGGATATGCTTTAGTGTTTTGTTGTCACTACAGTGGGTGAAGCAATTTTGTCTGAGCGAAACCTCCCATCTAGTAGCATAAATGTCAATAACAATGTATTTAAGTTGACTTTATTGCCGCGTTTACTAGAACAATATTTACTGCTGGGGCTTTCCAAGGCGTCCCAGCCCCCTTTGTTTTATCATTGCTGCATTGCTAAAGTGGCTGCATATTAATATTCTGTATTGTTGAGGGTGTATAAAAGCAGCGAGCATGAAGGAGTTTGTGGAAGTAGATTGTTTGGAAAGCAACACACCAGTGTAGGAGCTAATTCGAATGAACATTTCAGCAAGTCATGTGTCTTGGATTTTTTTTTATTTTATTTTAATGGAAGCCAGTCACTTGCTGCTAGGTATAATTCAGCACACAAGTCAGGGGCGTAATTACAAATCATGGTGCCCACCTGCAAAATATTGATGAGCCCTTTAAAAGTCATAAGGCTATAGTGCCTTCCCGCTCCTCCAGCGGTCCTCTCTGTTGAGCGCTGGCTGACTGTCCCGGAAGTCCATACAAGTGCACGAGAGAGGGTGCTCCTGCGGGCACAGTATGGAGCGGCCCGTCTTCAGGAGTATTTGAGCTCCAAAAGACTTCCGAACTTCCCCATGGCGGCAGATTAGAGCAGTATTTGACCAAATTGGTTGAATACTGCTACCGGGGAGCCAGCACTGGTACGGGATCGAGAAAGGAGATGGAAGGCTCTATAGGACCCAGAGCCTTCCCTCTCCTTAGGTAAGTAAGGAGACCAGGGTTCAAATCTCGGCTCTGCCTGATCAGTAAGCCAGCACCTATTCAGCAGGAGACCTTAGGCAAGTCTCCCTAACGCTGCTACTGCCTATAGAGCGCGTCCTAGTGGCTGCAGCTCTGGCGCTTTGAGTCCGCCAGGAGAAAAGCGCGATATAAGTGTTTGTCTTTTTTTTTAAGTATCTGACTGTAAAAAAAGCTGGAAAAGCTTGGGCCAACTGGTCTGGTGTGCACCATGTTCCCACGTGTGACATCACACACACTCCACATTCTATGCATGGCAGCCACATTGGGCGTGAGTGAGAAAGAAGCAGCAGCTGGACTCATGGAGGCTGGACAGGTGAGAGATTTGAATGTGGGGAATGAGATGGAGGTGGTGTATGCGGCATCATGAGGCCGATTCCTGCGAGATTTCATGCTGAAATCTATTGTAAATAGGCTTGTGGTGTACGGGTAGCCAGCAGATCTCTCTCAGATTCGATCAGAGAGACATCTGTCTCTTAGCTGATCTGCCCATACATGACTAGATGTATGAGCACCTTAAATTGGTCATGTCATGATGCTTTCTTCTTTTGATTTTAGCCATTTCTCTTTCTATATAGTCATGCTTCTCCCTTCATCATCATCACCTTTCTCATCCTCACCTCACTCCCTCTTCTTTCAATCTAAGTAGTCATCCTCAATGAGTAACTTAACTAAAAAAATAGTAGTAGCCTAGGTAGAAAAAAACAATACATTGCAAAATGAGAAGTTAAAGGGGAACTTCAGCCTAAACAAACATACTGTCATTAAGTTACATTAGTTATGCTAATTAAAATGGATAGGTAATATAATCTCTTACCCAAACTGTTTTAAAAGAACAGGCAAATGTTTGTGATTTCATGGGGCAGCCATCTTTTTCATGGGGCAGCCATGTTTTTATTTTAAAGGAGGTGTTAGGGAGCATGAAACACAGTTCCAACTGTCCTGTGCCCTGATCACCCCTCCCAGCTGCACGTGCTAGGCTTCAAATCTCAAATTCAAAATAAAAAAAAAAAAACAAATTTGTGCCAAAACAGCAGAAGAAGAACAACAACATCAGAAATCCCATCATGCTTTGCACAGCATCAGGGGAAAAATGCCAGGGCAGCTTTCTTCTGTGCAGCTAAAAATGAGGCTTGGATAAGAAAAACCAAGTTCTGATGCTGTGAAACTGTTAAAGAAACACCAAGCCTTTTCAGTGCTGCTGCGTAGATTTGTAGTCTGGAGGTTCACTTTAAAAAAAATAGAAGATAGAGCAATACATTATTGATACCATGTAATTTGTTCATGTTGTTTGATCCAGCAGGTCATCACACGGTTCACAGAAAACTGTCAGGGCCATGACCCTGACATCACACTGTTTGAGGGGTTCCACTACAATAACAATTGTAGGGATGTCTCTGATGATCTATTTCAGAAACGGTAAAAAATTCTAATAGGAAAGGGGAATCAGCTACTGATTGGAATGAAGTTCAATTGTTGGTTAAAGTTCCTCTTTAAATTCTTGGACATAAAACCAACACCTTCTCAATGTGCTTCATTTGAGCTCTGAATCTGGCAGTCTTATATTCCAGTTTTCTTATAAAGGTCAACTTTGCGCACATCTGATCTAGCAAAAGAGTGTCTACTAATTGCCAATTCCTGGAAAGGGCACACCATCCATGCTATCATCAAGTTATGCATGACCAAAATCCTAGTGTTTTTGTTATATTTTGAATGAATACACAAAATAATTAATTGAAAGTCTTATTCCTGTTATTTGAGATTTAAACTCACGTATGTCTACCAATATGTTCCTGCTCACTGAGTCCTGTGGGAGAAAAGAGCTTTACAAATGTTATTGTATTATGCATCATTTTTTATTATTGTCTTACTCAAAGGGAGGTGATGTAGTGAAGGTTGGGCTGGAGCTTAATAACTTCTAATTTGTAGGTAAATCAACTAATCTTTTGTATTAGGTTCAAAACCCAATTGGTAAATATGCATAAAGAGGTGACAGCTGGCACGGCCATGTGAATGGAAGAAGCATCAAGGCTGACATTCTGGGATACTTGCATTGAAGATCAGCGGCAAGGCAGTGATGGTGACTTTGTTTTGTGTTTCAGCTTAAAGTGGACCTGAACTCTTGCACAGGACAGAAGGAAAACAGAGAGAAATCCACCTGTATTTAGACAGTTTATCCTGTCTAATCCCCCCTCATCTGTGACTAATCACTACTGTAATGGGATCCTTCAGCTGCGTAAGCTGGCTGCCCAAGCAGAGCAGCTAATTTGTAAAAACAGGATGTTAAAACTATGTCTGCTTCCCTGAAAGCAGGAAATAGACACACTGCAGATTTATTGCAATATTTCAACTGTAACAAATCTTTTATTTTAAGGGTTATTATGCTATTGCTTATCTTTTACAGCAGAAGGAAGTTTGCTTTAACTGTCTGCTCACTCGGTCTAATATGTGCCCAACAAGTAAGATAATGGCAGCTCCCATCTTAGTAATCTAATTTTGTCAGAGAAAGAGATTCAGATCTCCACTAGTTTTCATGACTGTCCATTAAACTCTTGGGCATATCTACCCTCTTTACTTACTTAAAGTGGACCCAAACCAAACATTTTTATAGTTCAAAATATTTAGTTGCACCACTCTGACACATACAAAGATACATAAACACCCCTATAAGCCTATGAGCATTTCAGTGCATGCTTTTCACCCTTCTCTTTTCATAACTAGGGTTATACAGGTGGCAGCCATTAGCAATTCCTCCTTTGCCGGACACCACCTACTCCACCAGTCTGTCCCGGCAATATGAAAGGAGGGGAAGGGTTCCTCCAATAAATGTAAAATATTTTATATTTGTGCAGCTGAAAAAAAGCTGCTATTTACTATTATAATTTAGAAAATAGTTTTTATTTCTGAAATTTGTATTTTCAATTTGGGTCCACTTTAATGACCTTGGCATACATAGAACTTTGTTTGCTTATTTAAACTGTGAAGAAGCTAAAGCAAAAATAGAGTAGATCAGGGGTTCCCAAACATTTTTAGTCAAGGGCCGGGTCAACATAGTTTAGACCGCAGGGGGCCGGAGTGTACATAAAATGATGTAGAAAAACATTACATTGAACCTAGGTAGTGTAAACAGAGCCTGACGCACAATCCCCCACACGCAAAGCAATCAGTGCTCAAAATACCGGTACATATTTTCAAGACAACCCCCTTTCCCCAGTAATTGCAAGGACTGTTCCATTTTCCATTTAAGTTCCTCTGTAAGTCCCTCTCTAAGGTTCTTCTATAATTTTACTGCACATATTTGCCATTTCAAAAATGTCAAAAAGGACCTAGAATCCTCCAGAAACAAGGGAAACAAAAAGAGAGAGACTGGGATCCCCATATAGTGTAGTATGTAAAGAAATATGAAACAAAGGTATAATAAAAAGTGAAGTACTCACAAAACCGAGGTTGCAGCGGTGGCAAAAACAGCAGAGCGCATTGGTGATGTGTATACATTTTCGCACCTGGTGTGTACTGGCCCCAATGGTAAAAAAAAATCCTGTATCCTTTACTTCTGCTGCAACAAGGTCAGAGAGGCAGAGCTTGGGCTTTCACAACCATTCTTGCCTATGATCATTGCATCTCAAACCCGCGTACATGCAAAAAGGGCGTTGGGGAAAAAGGGCGCTTGGTGTAAACGTTAATCTGAAATATCGTTTATAAAAAAATATATTTTTATATTTTGTTTACAATAATGTTTTACAAATTCAAATCATTAAATAATGTATATGAAATGTTGTATTGGCAAAACGCTATTCTCTGTAAATTATAGACAGAAACTTACAATAACGATATTCACAACGATGATTATAATTATTATGATTTAAAACTGATTTTACATAAACAATGTTTAAGTACTGTTTGTTATTTTTTTCTGATTTAACCAGATCAGGATCCAAAAACATATCTTTACATTTTATATTACTATACTATAAGATTCTAAACAACATTTTGTAACAATTTTTATTATAAAATTGATAAACCATTAAATGGTCATTTAGTATAGAATAAAACTTAATTCACATATTTCCAAAAATCAAATGATAAAAAATATAAGAACGTTTGTAACAACTGTAGTAAAGCATTAGTAAATATTACTAACATTTTACTACAACTAAACCTAACCCTACTCTCACCCAGAACCCTCCCTCTACCTATCTCAACCCTTAGACCCCCTGTGGTGGTACCTAACCCTATGACCCCCCTAGGGGTGCCTAACCCTAAATCTCCTCTGGTGGTGCCTAACCCTAAGGGCTGGAACCCACAGGAGCGCTTTTGGCAGCGTTTTGGCAGCACTGCGATACGCTAGCAGTTTGCCAAAACGCTGGGCTAATGTTAATGGATGGGGCAACTTCCACAGGAGCGTTTGCGTTTCTCAGAAATGTAAAGTATTGAACCGCTAGCGGAAACGCTCAGCAAAACCTAAACTGAGCGGTTTTGCTAGCGTTTTGCGGTTCAGCACACTGTAACAAAATGAAAAATAATTCACAGGACCAATCAGGATAAAAACGCAAAACGCAAAACGCTAGGCACCCGCTGGGGAAAAAAATACAATGTTGCAAAACACGACCAAAAACGCGCATGAATCCGCTTGCAAACCGCTCAGGCAAAACGCTAGCGGTTGCGTTTTGCGTTTGCGGTTTTCAGTGGGTTCCAGGCCTAAGCCCTTCCTGGTGGTGCCTAATCTTAAAACCCCCCTGGTGGTGCCTAACCCTAAGACCCTACTGGTGGTGCCTAACCCTAAATTCCCCCTGGTGGTGCCTAACCCTAAATACCCCCTTAGTGATCGCATTATTACATGAATATTAATGTTTTACAAATAGTAAGTGATAACATTTTAAATAATGTTTTAGTTAAATATGATAGATATGTTTAGTATGTTTGTAACCATTATTCGTCAGATTTAGGTATTGCTCGGTTTATCAGATGGATAATAGAGTTGGACCGAACCTCCGATTTTAGGTTCGCGAACCGGGTTCGCGAACTTTCGCGAAAGGTTCGGTTCGCGTTAAAGTTGGCGAAACGCAATAGACTTCAATGGGGATGCGAACTTTGAAAAAAAAAAAAAATTATGCTGGCCACAAAAGTGATGGAAAAGATGTTTCAAGGGGTCTAACACCTGGAGGGGGGCATGGCGGAGTGGGATACACGCCAAAAGTCCCCGGGAAAAATCTGGATTTGACGCAAAGCAGCGTTTTAAGGGCAGAAATCATATTGAATGCTAAATGACAGGCCTAAAGTGCTTTAAAACATCTTGCATGTGTATACATCAATCAGGTAGTGTAATTAAGGTACTGCTTCACACTGACACACCAAACTGTTCACTGAACAGAACAGGTATACAGTGGCAGGTTCACTGAACAGAACAGGTATGCAGTGGTGGGTTCACAGAACAGGTATGCAGTGGTGGGTTCACAGAACAGGTATGCAGTGGTGGGTTCACAGTACAGGTATGCAGTGGTGGGTTCACAGAACAGGTATGCAGTGGTGGGTTCACAGAACAGGTATGCAGTGGTGGGTTCACAGAACAGGTATGCAGTGGTGGGTTCACAGAACAGGTATGCAGTGGTGGGTTCACAGAACAGGTATGCAGTGGTGGGTTCACAGAACAGGTATGCAGTGGTGGGTTCACAGAACAGGTATGCAGTGGTGGGTTCACAGAACAGGTATGCAGTGGTGGGTTCACAGTACAGGTATGCAGTGGTGGGTTCACAGAACAGGTATGCAGCCAGGGACAAGCTAAGCCTAACTAATCTTTCCCTATGAGAGAGAGTGTGCAGCAGCTCGCCCTACTCTCACTAATGCAGGCACACGAGTGACCGTAATGGTCGCCGCTGCTGGCCTTTTAGTAGGGGGGAGTGGCTCCAGGGGCTAGTGTAGCCTAATTGGCTACACTGGGCCTGCTGACTGTGATGTAGAGGGTCAAAGTTGACCCTCATGGTGCATTATGGGGCGAACCGAACTTCCGCAAAAGTTCGCCTGCGGGACGCGAACGCGAACCACGGAAGTTCGCATGGAACCGTTCGCAGGCGAACCGTTCGGCCCAACTCTAATGGATAATAGTGTTTTATACGTATTAAGTGTGAAAAACGATGTTATGATTTTGTTGTTGCGCAGTTTATTTGGTGGATAATAAGGAGCTGGGAAAAAAGGGCGCCGGCAGCTAGTGGACAAAAAGGGAGCCGCCATTAACTCCCATAATAAATAACGTTTAATGGGCGCCGAGCAGAAAAAAAGGGCGCCGCAGCTAAATAAAGTTTACAAACGGCGCCCGGAGATGTTTAATGATTTATAACTGAGCTTGTGGTGATTTACGTTTATAAAATGCACCAGTGCCGAATAACGTTTATAAAAATACTAAACATATTTATCTTATTTAACTAATTAAAACATTATGTAAAGTTTTATACCTTACTGTTTTTAAAACATTATTCACAAAATAAAGCGATCAGTACGTAATGTAAATTGCAATATATTTTTTTATTTAAAGTTTTATCCCTTACTGTTTTTAAAACATTGTTCACAAAATAAAGCGATCAGTACGTAATGTAAATTGCAATATATTTTTTGGAGTCACAATTTGTAAAACATTATTATCCACATAATAAAGCGATGACTAAGGGGGGTGGTTAGGGTTAGGCATCACCAGGGGGGTCTTAGGTTTAGACACCACCAGGGGAGTCTTAGGTTTAGGCACCAACAGGAGGGTCTTAGGTTTAGGCACCACCAGGGGGGTCTTAGGTTTAGGCACCACCAGGGGGGTCTTAGGTTTAGGCACCAACAGGGGGGTCTTAGGTTTAGGCACCACCAGGGGGGTCTTAGGTTTAGGCACCAACAGGGGAGTCTTAGGTTTAGGCACCACCAGGGGGGTCTTAGGTTTAGGCACCAACAGGGGGGTCTTAGGTTTAGGCACCAACAGGGGAGTCTTAGGTTTAGGCACCACCAGGGGGGTCTTAGGTTTAGGCACCACCAGGGGGGGTCTTAGGTTTAGGCACCACCAGGGGGGTCTTAGGTTTAGGCACCAACAGGGGGGTCTTAGGTTTAGGCACCAACAGGGGGGTCTTAGGTTTAGGCAACACCAGGGGAGTCTTAGGTTTAGGCACCACGAGGGGAGTCTTAGGTTTAGGCACCAACAGGGGGTCTTAGGTTTAGGCACCACCAGGGGGGTCTTAGGTTTAGGCACCACCAGGGGAGTCTTAGGTTTAGGCACCAACAGGAGGGTCTTAGGTTTAGGCACCACCAGGGGGGTCTTAGGTTTAGGCACCAACAGGGGAGTCTTAGGTTTAGGCACCACCAGGGGGGTCTTAGGTTTAGGCACCACCAGGGGGGTCTTAGGTTTAGGCACCACCAGGGGGGTCTTATGTTTAGGCACCAACAGGGGGGTCTTAGGTTTAGGCAACACCAGGGGAGTCTTAGGTTTAGGCACCACCAGGGGAGTCTTAGGTTTAGGCACCAACAGGGGGTCTTAGGTTTAGGCACCACCAGGGGGGTCTTAGGTTTAGGCACCAACAGGGGGGTCTAGGGGTTAGGTATAGGTACAGGGAGGGTTCTGTGTGAGAGTAGGCTTAGGTATAGTTTTACTACAATTTTAGTAATATTTACTAATGTTTTACAACACTTATTACGAACGTAGTTATATTTATATCATCGTTATAAAGAATATTTTCAGATTTTATTATAAGAGCAAACCATAAATGAAGGTTATTCACAATAATATACAATTATAACAATTAATCATATATTATCGTTATTTTATTAAACGTAATTCTAAGTTTCACTTTTGAAACAGGGAAGATTAAAGTTTTCACAATTGCCGATTTCATAAACATTATTTAATTATTTATAAATTTGTTAAACATTATTTGTAAACGAAATATAGCAGACTATTTTTATAAACGCTATTAATGATTAATTGTTAATTAGCGTTTACACCCCGCGCCCTTTTTGTCCGGATGCCCTTTTTGTACGTACGCGGATAAAAAAGTATATTACGATTTTTTTGATGACGGCTTTATATTTTGAAAAAAATGTTTTATGAAAAGTGATTATTTAAATAGTACAGTACGATTTAACTCAAAACTGTAAATAATAAGTATTATTTTATGTGTAAACGTTACTGGGCGCCGGCAAAGTTGGAAAACTAAATTATCACGGATGCAGTTTGACAACATAAATTATCACGGGCGCCCTTTTTTCTTGTTTGGCGCCTGTCAAACGATATTTAATATGGGAGTCAATGGTGGGCCCTTTTTGTCCACCTGCCTCAAGCGCCCAAATTTCCTGTCACCCCCAAACTCTGCTCCCTGTAGTTGAACGTACATGTAAAAAAGGTGCCCGGTAAAAAGGGTGCCAGAAACAGCTGCTAGTAGAATATCTGTGAAATCACTGATATTCTACAACTTACCGGTAGCTATGATAGTAAAAATCTGTAATCTTTAACAATGTTTTACAATGACCCATTCTAACCCTACTGTCACACAGAACTTTTCCTCTACCGATGTCTAACCCTAAGACCCCCTGGTGGTGCCTCCTAACCTTAACCCCCCCTCCTGGGTGTTTAACATTACACCTTCCCCCTCCCCATGGCTAACCTTACACATGCCTAACACTAAAGACCATCACCTTCCAAACCTAACCCCCAATATTTTCAGCCATAGGCGGTAATGTTAAAAGCCACAATTAGCAGCTGTAAATGGTAAAGTGTGGCTATAAATGGCTAAATAGCGGCTATAAGTGGGTGTAAACGGTGAATATGGGCTATAAACCTCAGGGACCACTGGGTGCCAAGATTACCTTTTATACCGCAACTGTTAACAGATGCCTCTGGCACCCTTTCTACCTGCTCTGGCACTGAGTGCAGTGCTAGCAAAAAAGGTTTGTTTACCCCAAAGCCACATGTGTATAAGCTACAAAAAAAGGGGGGTGAAAAACAAACAAGGTTTTATTTGAAAACCTGTAGCTCCAACAATGGAAATGCCATTTGAGTTTTTGCTTCAGCACTTGAGGCATAACGATAGCTCATACATTTGAAAGTTCACCTATTCCTTAAAGAGGAACTCCAGTGAAAATAATTTAATATAAAAAGGTGCTTAATTTTTACAATAATTATGTATACATGATTTAGTCAGTGTTTGCTCATTGTAAAATCTTTCCTCTCCCAGATTCACATTCTGACATGTATTACATGGTGACATTGTTACTGTGGGCAGATTATGTAGCTGTTCTGGCTTTAACAGACAGCTATAAACAGCCATTTCCTGTGTGTGTCATTGTTACATTGTGGCAGTTTGCCCAGAGTACCGTACGGTACCAGAGCCTCTTGTGGGAGGGGTTTCAGCACAAAATCAGTCATACAGCGCCCCCTGATGGTCTGTTTGTGAAAATCATTATATTTTTCATGTAAAAGTGGGTATCAGCTACTGATTGGGATAAAGTTCAATTCTTGGTCGGAGTTTCTCTTTAAAGGAGAACTGTAGTGAGAGGTATATGGAGGCTGCCATATTTATTTCCTTTTAAGCAATACCAGTTGCCTGGCAGCCCTGCTTATCTATTTGGCTGCAGTAGCATCTGAATCACACCAGAAACAAGCATGCAGCTAATCTTGTCATATCTGTCAAAATTGTCGAAAAACCTGATCTGCTGCATGCTTGTTCAGGGTCTATGTCTGAAAGCATTAGAGGCAGAGGATCAGCAGGATAGCAAGGCAACTGGTATTGCTTAAATGGAAATCCTCCATACACCTCTCTCTGCAGTTCTCCTTTAAGCTGCAGCCACTATTCTGGCTCTGTGGAGAATACAGATGGTGCAAATCTATTTTCACACATAAAGGTAACTAACACCACATATTTTTATGCTGTACCAATTAAGATGTTGTATGAATATTTATATGTACTGAAGTGATATCATGCATCACAAACTGAAATGTTATTCCCGTAACAGACTCAAATTGCAGAAATACAAAAACTTCATACATAGCTGTCTGCTAAAGTATTCATGTTCAAGCGTTCTAACCTGTTTTAAGTTGAGGAAGACACAGAGGAACAATCTTCTGGTAGGAGGCTGCTTACATGTAAAGCACCTGTGACCTTGACCTGCTGCATCCAGGACTGAGGATAGAGCTCTGCTCTACTGCTACATGTACTTGAGTCACTACATAACAGCGGCACAGAGAAATCACAGCTATTCCCAGGGGCGTTGCTAGGATCCTTAAGCTGGCCACTAACGGTCCAATTTCTAGCGAAAAATCGTTAGAGCGATCAGAAATTCTGATCGGACGAAAAATCGTTCAGTACACCATCAACTAACCAATCATTGCTTCCTATCTATCACAACCACCAAGAAAATCAAAATTTTCGTTCGACGAAAATTCATTCGGGCGACATTTTTTTCACTCGTTCATAATCGATTGTGTCCACCAATGGAGATTATTTACAACCAATCCGATCATAATTTCTGATCGCTCAAACGATTTTTTGCTAGAAATTGGACCGTTAGTGGCCAGCTTAAAGGGGAACTTCAGCCTAAACAAACATACTGTCATCAAGTTACATTAGTTATGTTAATTAGAATAGATAGGTAATATAATCTCTTACCCACCCTGTTTTAAAAGAACAGGCAAATGTTTGTGATTCATGGGGGCTACCATCTTTGCCATGGGGGCAGCCATCTTTTTGGTTGAAAGGAGGTGACAAGGAGCAGGAGACACAGTTCCAACTGTCCTGTGTCCTGATAACCCCTCCCAGCTGCACACGCTAGGTTTCAAATTCAAATTGCACCAAAACAGCAGAACGAGAACAACAACATCAGAAACCCCATCATGCTTTGCACAGCATCAGGGGAAAAAAGCCCGGGCAGTTTTATTCTGTGCAGCTAAAAATGAGGCTTGTATAAGAGAAACAAAGTTCTGATGCTGTGAAACTGTTAAAGAAACACCAAGCCTTTTCAGTGCTGCTGAGTCGATTTTTAGTCCGGAGGTTCACTTTAAGAGATCTAGGGCACTGTAGGGCACTCCAGCTGGAAAATGGGTATGGCCATGCACCAGAATGTGGGTGTTGTCATGGGTGGAGCCAAATTTACATGAACTTAACTAAGTAGGCCTGCCCAGCAAAATGTTGGATGAAGCCCCCTCTCCATTAATACACAAAAAAATGCAGCGCATCACATAAATAGACAGTGTCGCTTAAACATAGCTAAGCAGAATTATCTGCCTTCTGTGTTGGCTGGTCTGGCTTTCTGCTGGGTGGGATGACCTGCTGCCAGGTTATCTGGCAGCTCCCCCATAGCATTTCCTGACCTTCTAGTGGATCCCCTCCCATGCTCCCACAGGCCTCCCACTGAGGCACCACAACTCCCAGAATGCCTCCATAGAAAAACAGAAGAACCCAGTATGCCCACATCGAGGCACCACAGCACCCAGCATAACCATGGTTGATGCACCACTCCTCCCAGCATGCCCGCCATTGAGGCACCACAGCTGACTTTGCCTGGGGGACATCCGGGGCACCCCAGAATAGATCCAGGGCATGTGCCACTGATCTTTGGGGCTAGCAATGCCCCTGGCTATTCCAAAATAACAACCTGCCATGGTCAACCACGTAGAAAGTGTTTTTGTGATGCAGGAACAGCGTCACAACAAATAATAATCTTAATGATAAGTGAAACCGCTCTGGAATAACACAGCTATAGGCAACTTTATTCAACAATATACAAAAGACATTGGGCCTGATCCAAGTCACTTTTTCTACTGAGTTTTCTCTTAGGTGATATTTTTTACATCTTATCAAAAATGCCTCTTAAGCCACCAGCAAGCAAGAAAATACTCCGAATTATTTTTATAGTACTTTTTAACTCACTTTTAGCACTATTTCAATTGTAGTGTCGTGAAAAGTTATTTTAAACAGAGATGAAAAATGATCTTCTAGAAGAAAACTCAGGGAAAAAAAGTGAATTGGATTGGACCCATTGTATACTATTTAATAAAGTTGGCTATACAGTAAGTGTGTTATTCCAGAGCAGTGCGTCACTTATGCTCATTAGGAAACCCAACTGTTGCACCTCAAATTAGCAATTACACTAACCTACCAATTGGTGTTGTGTATGCATTGCAGCTTTGTCAAATGTACTTGTCATTTCAAGTAGTTCCCTTGAGGACTTACTGCCCATATGCAATTCACTTTTTTACCTGAGTTTTATCCTAGAAGATAAATGTTCATATTCTCTTTAAAATAACTTTTAAGCATTTTACTATTGAAAAAGTACCCAAAAGTTGGTGAAAAAGTATTATCAAAATTATTTTGAGTATCTTCTTGCTTGCTGGTGGTTTAAAAGGTCTTTTCTTAAGGTGTGAACATATCACCCAGGAGAAATCTTAGGTGAAAAGGTTAATTGCATGTGGGCCACTGTGAACCAAGTTATTTTATGGAGTTATGAAGGCAGTATTATTCACACTATTGGGTAACAGTGGCCTTTCTTTTATCACCTAAGCCCCAATTTAGGCCAATATGCAATTAACTTTTTCTCCTGAGTTTTCTCCTAGGTGATATTTTAACAACTTGCCAATAAGATACCTTTAACCACCAGCAAGCAAGACAATGCTCAAAATGATTTTTTAGGTACCTTTAGGTACTTTTTCAATTGCAGAATGCTGAAATTTATTTTAAAAAGAAGATGAAAAATTATCTTCCAGGAGAAAACTCAGGAGAAAAAGTTAATTGCATACGGGCCCAAGTGTCATAAAAGAATAGTATTTATTACCTAGGGTGACCTTACTGTCATCATGTACCCTTTGGTGTTTCAGTTTTGCATTCATTACTTTGCCTTGCATTACTTGGCTATATCCCCTGTTCCATCGCTGTACCATGCCCAGTCTGGGAAGCAGCAGAAAAAGCACAAGAGCATAAAAATGAACAAAAATATTTTTACTTGTGGCAAATGAGTAACACCATAATTCAAAATAATAACGGCCTTTCATTTGAATTCTATTATTTCTTGTTATACTTCCAAGCCTAAATGCATTTTTTTTCACTCAGCCAGAGCTATTACTAAACCTCCCTAGTCCCTACTACTACCATTACCTAACAGAAAGATGGGCCCAGACTTCAAAACTCCTTCAAAGCCCAGGGGTGTAACAATAGGGGATGCAGCTCCTGCACCTGCGTTGGGGCCCAGGGCCCGCTTACGGCCGTTTTGGGGGCAGGAGGGGTAGCAGCATGAGGAAAGAGCATGCCGCACATCGGTGGAGTGGGGGGCAGTACCCCCTCCCTCACCTCGGGCTCTCCCCTCAGCGTGCTGCCCTCCTGCAATTATCAGTGGCAGCAGCGGCGGGCAGGAAGGAACACATACCTCAACGCGTTCCACGCACTGGAGGTTCCGCTCTCTACGTGTTTGACGCTACTTCCTGTTTAAACAGGAAGTAGCATGAGGCACTTAGAGATGGACCTCTGCAGTGGATGGAGGTATGTGTTCCTGCCGATAATTGCAGGAGGGGAGCATGCTGAGGGGAGAGCCCGAAGTAAGGGAGGGAGCGGACTGTCTCCCCTCCCCGCCGAAGTGTGACCATACTCTCTCCTCATGCTGTAGCCCCTACTGTTCCCCAAAACATCTCTAAGTGGGCACCGGGGGGGTGGCAGTAATTTCTAGTTAAGCCCCTGTCAAAGCTCCTTTCATACTCAACTGCAGGGGTATTTAAACCCATTGGTAATGTGAATCTTCTCCACAGGGATCCCGTGGTTCCTTCCTAAAACAGTCTGGCTTTTGGCTGTCCAGAAAGCTTACTGGCAGGCAACCCTGCCCCTGGCAACCACCCCCTTAACAACTTAGTAAGGATGATTTGTTTCTCAAAATACCACTACAATATTTTGCTACCATCCTTCCACGAATATAAGACACTGTCTTATATTCTTTTTGGGGAAAACATTAGTGATAGGGATTATTTTCGGGGGCGGGAGGGGCTAGACGCTGTGTGTATGGGGAGGCTCTTATCGTACCTCCCTTGTGGCTGCGTCCCCCTCCGTTCCTAGTAATTCCTCCGGTGGCGGCGGCATTGTAATTAATCTGTGAGGGAGCCCTTTGACCCTCACGCAGTACGCTAGTTCGGGCTCTGCGCTGGCGCTCTCTTCCTGTCATCATGTGCGCCTGGCTGATGCGTCCCAGGCGCACATTGAATCAATGTGCGCCTGGGACGCATCAGCCAGGCGCACATGATGACAGGAAGAGAGCGCCAGCGCAGAGCCCGAACTAGCGTACTACGTGAGGGTCAAAGGGCTCCCTCACAGATTAATTACAATGCCGCCGCCACTGGAGGAATTACTAGGAACAGAGGGGGACGCAGCCACAAGGGAGGTGCGATAAGAGACCACACACCTCCCCATACACAAAGGCCTCAATTCACTAAGCTTTATCAAACACTTTACCGAACGTTTGATAATTTACCTCATGGGTAAAATCTCATTTTGAATTCACTAAGGTGTTATAGATTTATTGAATGTTTTATCGATAAAACATCCATTACATCTATAACACCTTAGTGAATTCAAAATGATATTGTATCCATGAGGTAAATTATCAAACGTTTGGTAAAGTGTTTGATAAAGCTTAGTGAATTGAGGCCAATGCGTCCCCCAGCTAGGTCTTAATTTCGGAGTAGGGCTTATATTTCAAGCACGCTTAAAATATAAGGTAGGCCTTACTTTCAGGGTAGGTCTAACTTTAGGGGAAACACGGTATATGAAAGAGTTCACATCTTTATTTGCGCAAAATACAAATAATATTCCTTTTGAAAGTGCTCAAACAATCCAATCGGTCAACATTCATGAAGATCACAGATATATTCTAAGCACATCAACTCGACAATCACATCCTCATGAGGCCAATCATAAATTCTGGCTTAAAGTAGTGAAAAATACTTTTCTAGGCAATGACACTAGTTCATTTTGGGGTGTATACTCTTCATCAGACCTTAGTATTAGAAATATATTTATTTCTCCTTAGACCAAAAATCAATAATAACTGCCAAAAAAGGCTCAGTTTGCAAACAGAAAAATATAGTGGTACATCTGAACCAACCAGTTTCTTTATACTGGAAGAAGTGTGGAGATTGTACAGGGGGATCTACAGTATAAAAAGAAAAAATTCTTGGCAAACAACTTCAATGGTAGAATCCACATTATGTAGATAGTAACACCCACAGATGTGCCATGCATATGCAATATTTACTTAAAGGACACCCTGGGCAACAATAAACTTCCTTCTCCTAAAAATGACTTTTTTAAGATAGTCCAGTTTTATTTTATGCTTAATTCTACTTTTTAAGTTTTAACTGTTTTATTGTTTTTGCTCAATGACACATTCATTGAAGTATGCCAGAGCTAAAATCTATGAACTATTGACCATTTTTATTTCTTTCTTGCTCTCAGAAGCCATTTTCTGCTTGGAAAGTGTTTTATAGTTGGAATTTCATATCAGTGAGGGTAACACTGTAGCCACTTCCTGTCTGATTCAGGACTGAGTCAGTCACTTACATACCTGATATTTAACTCTTTCAAGCAGAGAAAGAAAAAAAGGGACATAGCATAGTTATTTGTGTGCTAGGCACTGTACATACCCATGTCTATCTCATCATGTCACATGTCACATGTCACCTCGGGTATCCATTAGCAATCCTAAAAAGGTCAGCGTTTATCAAAAACCTCAAATCTGCTCTTCCTAAATAAATAGATCCAGTGCATTAACAAGGCTACAATCATCCAAATTATGATAAATTAGAACATTAACAGTGATCAGTCTGTTTCCAAACTAAGTATCAGGCTTAAAGACTAAATATTTTATTTATACTGTTAATCACTTTCCCTAAATAGCAGGATGCAAAGCCTGATACTGAAAATAAACTCACAAATGTGGCAGTGTCTCCGCTCCCCTGGTGATCCGGTGCTGAAAGGCGAGAATTTCACTGTAAACTGCTGCAGATGGAGATTGTCAGTGTGGCTTATTTGACAAGTCTCATGAACTATCTCCATCTGTCACCGTTTACAAGCAAACTCTAGTCTGCGGGCTGAGAGGAGTGCTGTGAGCTCAGCCGCCGACACTTATAAATGTTCCTTAAAGGGGCACTACAGCGAAAAACGGTAAAATTTAAAATATGTGCAAACATATACAAATAAGAAGTACATTTTTTCCAGAGTAAAATGAGCCATAAATTACTTTTCTCCTATAATGCTGTCACTTACAGTAGTTAGTAGAAATCTGACAGAAGTGACAAGTTTTGGACTAGTCCATCTCTTCATAGGGGATTCTCAGCAAGGCTTTTATTCTTTGTAAAGATATTTCTCAAAAAGTATTTAAACAATGATGCTGGCCAGCTTCCCTGCTCCCTACACCATTTTTTTGCAGTTGGACAGAGCAACTGCCATTCACTAAGTGCTTTTGAAAATAAATATATCCCTGAGAATCCCCTATAAAGAGATGGACTAGTCTAAAACATGTCACTTCTGTCAGATTTCTACTACCTACTGTAAGTGACAGCAACACTACAGCGAAAAATTTTAAAATTTTTCGCTGTAGTGTCCCTTTAATGTCTGCTTCCACCATGGATGAGTGCTAGCCTTCATCATTCCAAAGAAATTGTATCAAATACCCACCATCCCCTGCGCAGCAGATGAAATCCCAATTCAGGATGACAGCTAGAGAACTTGCACTGACTCCATGCTGAAATGAGTGGAAAAAAAATACAGGTAGTCCCCGGTTAATGAATGAGATAGGGACTGTAGGTTCATTCTCAACCTGAAGTGAGAATACTGTGCCATCTCTGTCCCCTGTGCCTCCTCTATGCCCCCCATACCACTAGTGTCCCCCTCTGTGTCACCTTTGTTTCCCATGCCTTCAGTATCCTCCACTGTGTCACCTCTGTCCCCATGTGCCCTCAGTGTACCGCAGCAAAATTTCATTTTACTGCTTTAAAACTGCTTTAAAAATAATTTTGTCTTTAATTTTTTTAAATAGATTTTCTCTAAAACTACGAAGTCTTTTTTAATTTTGTTTTCACTTGTTCCCATAGAATGGGGCATTTGTAAGTTGGGTGTTCATAAGTCAGGGGCTACCTGTATCTAGAATTTTTTATAATTTAAACTGATATTGAGACATCTTATATCAGGACTCAGGAGATATCAAAGTTTTAAAACAAGAGAACAGGTCACTTGTTCTTAGATTCCCCTTAGTGGAGCTGATTGTCCACCTTTGCAGTATATACCATTTTTTGGGGGGGATATAAGACACGCTTTTTCTTCCCCAAAACTGCAGGGAAGAAGTGGGTGCGTCTTCTATTCTAAAGATACGATATTGTGGCCGCCGGAATATACGTACCGAATCCTGTAACTACACTCCTCTCCTCTTCCGTCTCTCTCTGGTCATCCAGAGGGGTGCCGTCATTCATTATAAAGCTCTTTAGGATCCTGGTCATCACGCTCTTCTTCAACACAGTCACCATTTGTAGACTGCAGCCTTCTGGTGTACGCGTGCCGCCGCCCCCATCCTCCCTGGTTACAGTGTCTTCCTTGGCACATCCTGGTTACAGTTTTTCTACTGTGTGACCTGCGGCTCACACCTGCCTCACCTCATGCATGACCCTGGCAGGCTGGCACACATGTGCCCCGGTCACACAGTAGAGGAACCGTAACCAGGAAGTGCCGAGGAAGACTCTGCAACTATGAAAGATAGTGGCGCATGTACACCGGAAGGCTGCAGTCAACTGACGGAGACTTTGGCGAAAAGGAGCATGGCGGTTGGGATCCTGAAAAGCTTCATCCTGAATGACGGCACTCCTTTAGATGACCAGAGCAAGATGGAGGAGAGGATCACGGTAGCAGGGTCAGGTGAGATGTAAGGCATCAGGAGTAAGTGAAGTATAGAGTAGTCAGTGGGGGCAGAACATATGAGCCTCTGAAAGAGGTGCTCGACATCTGCTTGGCTCATATGTTCTGGCACTGTTACTGGCCTTAGGAAGCAGACATGTACCCGTGAAACGCATTGCCTGTGCTATAATAAATATCATTGTGAGACTACATATCTCGTGAGACTGTAGTATGGTGAGTTCATAGAAGATTTTATTTTTTGTCACAAGTAAGCGGAAATTGATTTTAATTGTTTTTTTTTCACAAAGTGTCATTTTCCGCTAACTTGTGACAAAAAATAAAATCTTCTTTGAACTCACCATACTCCTAACGGAATACCTTGGGGTGTCTTCTTTCTAAAATGGGGTCATTTGTGGGGTTCCTGTACTGCCCTGGCATTTTAGGGGCCCTAAACCGTGAGGAGTAGTCTAGAAAACAAATGTCGCAAAATGACCTGTGAAATACTAAAGGTACTCATTGGACCCTTAGCGCACTTAGGGTGAAAAAAAGTGCCACACATGTGGTACCGCTGTACTCAGGAGAAGTAGTATAATGTGTTTTGTGGAGTATTTTTACACATACCCATGCTGGGTATCAATTTCCGCTAACTTGTGACAAAAAATAAAATCCTCTATGAACTCGTCATACACCTAACAGAATACCTTGGGGTGTCTTCTTTCTAAAATGGGGTCACTTGTGGGGTTCCTATACTGCCCTGACATTTTAGGGGCCCTAAACCGTGAGTAGTCTTGAACCCAAATGTCTCAAAATTACCTGTGAAATCCTAAAGGTACTCATTGGACTTTGGGCCCCTTAGCGCAGTTAGGCTGCAAAAAAGTGCCACGCATGTGGTACTGCCTTGCTCAGAAGAAGTAGTATTATGTGTTTTGTGGTGTATTTTTACATATATCCATGCTGGGTAGGAGAAATATCTCTGTAAATGACAAATTTTTGATTTTTTTTACACACAATTGTCCATTTACAGAGAGATTTCTCCCACCCAGCATGGGTATGTGTAAAAATACACCCCAAAACACATTATACTACTTCTTCTGAGTACGGCGATACCACATGTGTGACACTTTTTTGCAACCTAGGTGCGCTAAGGGACCCAACATCCTATTCACAGGTCATTTTGAGGCATTTGGATTCTAGACTACTCCTCACGGTTTAGGGCCCCTAAAATGCCAGGGCAGTATAGGAACCCCACAAGTGACCCCATTTTAGAAAGAAGACACCCCAAGGTATTCTGTTAGGAGTATGGTGAGTTCATAGAAGATTTTTTTTTTGTCACAAGTTAGCGGAAATTGACACTTTGTAAAAAAAAAAACAATACAAATCAATTTCCGCTAACTTGTGACAAAAAATAAAATCTTCTTTGAACTCGTCATTAGTGATGGGCGAACACCTGGATGTTCGGGTTCGGGAAAGTTCGCCGAACATGGCCGAGATGTTCGGCATGTTCGGGCCGAACCCCGAACTTTCCGAACATCCAGCTTTTGGGGGCCATATGGGGTCGCAGGCATAAGGGGGAGCATGCCCCGATCGCGGGGGGGGGTCGGAAATTCCCCCCACCCCCTCCGCTAGCGCTCCCCCCTCTGCCCGCTTCCCCATACAAAAGTTTAAGCAAAGTACCTGTAGTGGATGGCCTGGCAGTGGGCGGCACTGTGGAGTGAGGAGGAGGAGTCCGGAGAGTGACGAGTTGAGGGAGGCCGGGCAGCGGGCGGTTCAGCGGAAGTACCCTTGTGGTACTTCCGCCCTTTCTCTGACCTCACGCCCGCTGCCCGGCCTCCCTCAACTCATCACTCTCCGGACTCCTCCTCCTCACTCCACAGTGCCGCCCACTGCCAGGCCATCCACTACAGGTACTTTGCTTAAACTTTTGTATGGGGAAGCGGGCAGAGGGGGGAGCGCTAGCGGAGGGGGTGGGGGGAATTTCCGACCCCCCCCCCCCGCGATCGGGGCATGCTCCCCCCTTATGCCTGCGACCCCATAGGGGGGCAGTATTCGGCCGAACAGGGCCCTGTTCGGCCGAACAGGGGCCCTGTTCGGCCCTGTTCGGCGGCCATTAGAAGTTCGGGGCGAACCCGAACTTAAAAGGCCGAACACCATCAGGTGTTCGGCCGAACGCGAACATCACCCGAACAGGGTGATGTTCTGCAGAACCCGAACAGTGGCGAACACTGTTCGCCCAACACTACTCGTCATACACCTAACAGAATACCTTGGGGTGTCTTCTTTCTAAAATGGGGTCACTTGTGGGGTTCCTATACTGCCCTGACATTTTAGGGGCCCTAAACCGTGAGTAGTCTTGAACCCAAATGTCTCAAAATTACCTGTGAAATCCTAAAGGTACTCATTGGACTTTGGGCCCCTTAGCGCAGTTAGGCTGCAAAAAAGTGCCACGCATGTGGTACTGCCTTGCTCAGAAGAAGTAGTATTATGTGTTTTGTGGTGTATTTTTACATATACCCATGCTGGGTAGGAGAAATATCTCTGTAAATGACAAATTTTTGATTTTTTTTACACACAATTGTCCATTTACAGAGAGATTTCTCCCACCCAGCATGGGTATGTGTAAAAATACACCCCAAAACACATTATACTACTTCTTCTGAGTACGGCGATACCACATGTGTGACACTTTTTTGCAACCTAGGTGCGCTAAGGCAGTGTTTCTCAACTTTTTCGGCCCAAGTACCCCCTACCGCAATTCAGTTCCAGCCAAGTACCCCCCCCACGTGTATAATATATAATATATATATATATATATATATATATATATATATATAAATATATATATATATACACACATACACGCGCACTCTTATACCGCATATATACCGCACCGCAGGTATAGGTGCCCCCAGTATAGATAGATAGCCAGGTATAGGTGCCCGCCCCCAGTATAGGTGCCCTCAGTATAGCTAGGTATAGGTGCCCCCAGTATAGCCAGGCATGTGTGCCCCCAGTACAGCCAGGATTGGGTGTCGCCCAGTATAGCCAGGCATGGGTGCCCTTAGTACAGCCTGGAATTGGATGCCCCCAGTATAGCCAGGTATAGGTGCCCCCAGTAGAGCCAGGTATAGGTGCCCCCAGTATAGTTAGGTATAAGTACCCCCAGTATAGCCAGTCATGGGTGCCCTTAGTACAGCCTGGCATGGATGCCCCCAGGATAGCTAGGCATGGGTACCTACAGTTTAGTTAGGCATGTGTGCCCAAAGTATAGCCAGGAGGGGATGCAGCGCAAAACGGGAGAGCATGCCCACACATAGCGGCGGGGAGGGGGGTCCCCTCCCCCCCTCCCTCACCTTGGACTCCCCCGTCAGTGCTTCCCCCTCCGACACGTATTAATAGCAGCGGGAGCGGCATGGTAAAAGGAACGCACACTTACTTCTGCGTTCCATGCCGGAGGTCCGATCTTCTCTGAGCCTGACACTACTTCCTGATAAACAGGAAGTAGTGTCATCGCTGAGAGAGAAGGACCTCTGGCGTGGAACGCGGAAGTAAGTCCGCGTTCCTTTTACCATGCCGCCGCCGCCGCCACTGCTATAAATGCGTGTCGGAGGGGGAAGCACTGACGGGGGAGTCCAAGGTGAGGGTGGGGGGGAGTGGACCCCCCTCCCCGCCGTTATGTGTGGGCATGCTCCCCCGTTTTGCGCTGCATCCCCTCCTGGCTGCGTACCCCCAGCTATGGTCTCGCGTACCCCCTGGGGTACGCGAACCGCGTGTTGAGAAACACTGCGCTAAGGGACCCAACGTCCTATTCACAGGTCATTTTGAGGCATTTGGATTCTAGACTACTCCTCACGGTTTAGGGCCCCTAAAATGCCAGGGCAGTATAGGAACCCCACAAGTGACCCCATTTTAGAAAGAAGACACCCCAAGGTATTCTGTTAGGAGTATGGTGAGTTCATAGAAGATTTTTTTTTTGTCACAAGTTAGCGGAAATTGACACCTTGTGAAAAAAAACAAACAATACAAATCAATTTCCGCTAACTTGTGACAAAAAATAAAATCCTCTATGAACTCGTCATACACCTAACAGAATACCTTGGGGTGTCTTCTTTCTAAAATGGGGTCACTTGTGGGGTTCCTATACTGCCCTGACATTTTAGGGGCCCTAAACCGTGAGTAGTCTTGAACCCAAATGTCTCAAAATTACCTGTGAAATCCTAAAGGTACTCATTGGACTTTGGGCCCCTTAGCGCAGTTAGGCTGCAAAAAAGTGCCACGCATGTGGTACTGCCTTGCTCAGAAGAAGTAGTATTATGTGTTTTGTGGTGTATTTTTACATATACCCATGCTGGGTAGGAGAAATATCTCTGTAAATGACAAATTTTTGATTTTTTTTACACACAATTGTCCATTTACAGAGAGATTTCTCCCACCCAGCATGGGTATGTGTAAAAATACACCCCAAAACACATTATACTACTTCTTCTGAGTACGGCGATACCACATGTGTGACACTTTTTTGCAACCTAGGTGCGCTAAGGGACCCAACGTCCTATTCACAGGTCATTTTGAGGCATTTGGATTCTAGACTACTCCTCACGGTTTAGGGCCCCTAAAATGCCAGGGCAGTATAGGAACCCTACAAGTGACCCCATTTTAGAAAGAAGACACCCCAAGGTATTCTGTTAGGAGTATGGTGAGTTCATAGAAGATTTTTTTTTTTTGTCACAAGTTAGCGGAAATTGACACTTTGTGAAAAAAAAAACAATACAAATCAATTTCCGCTAACTTGTG
Organism: Hyperolius riggenbachi; assembly: GCF_040937935.1. Lineage (NCBI taxonomy): Eukaryota > Metazoa > Chordata > Amphibia > Anura > Hyperoliidae > Hyperolius > Hyperolius riggenbachi. The sequence goes on from NC_090652.1 coordinate 103,248,373, forward strand.
ACAAAAAATAAAATCTTCTTTGAACTCGTCATACACCTAACAGAATACCTTGGGGTGTCTTCTTTCTAAAATGGGGTCACTTGTGGGGTTCCTATACTGCCCTGACATTTTAGGGGCCCTAAACCGTGAGTAGTCTTGAACCCAAATGTCTCAAAATTACCTGTGAAATCCTAAAGGTACTCATTGGACTTTGGGCCCCTTAGCGCAGTTAGGCTGCAAAAAAGTGCCACGCATGTGGTACTGCCTTGCTCAGAAGAAGTAGTATTATGTGTTTTGTGGTGTATTTTTACATATACCCATGCTGGGTAGGAGAAATATCTCTGTAAATGACAAATTTTTGATTTTTTTTACACACAATTGTCCATTTACAGAGAGATTTCTCCCACCCAGCATGGGTATGTGTAAAAATACACCCCAAAACACATTATACTACTTCTTCTGAGTACGGCGATACCACATGTGTGACACTTTTTTGCAACCTAGGTGCGCTAAGGGACCCAACGTCCTATTCACAGGTCATTTTGAGGCATTTGGATTCTAGACTACTCCTCACGGTTTAGGGTCCCTAAAATGCCAGGGCAGTATAGGAACCCCACAAGTGACCCCATTTTAGAAAGAAGACACCCCAAGATATTCTGTTAGGAGTATGGTGAGTTCATACAAGATTTTTTTTTTTTGTCACAATTTAGCGGAAATTGACACTTTGTGAAAAAAACAAACAATACAAATCAATTTCCGCTAACTTGTGACAAAAAATAAAATCTTCTATGAACTCGTCATACACCTAACAGAATACCTTGGGGTGCCTTCTTTCTAAAATGGGGTCACTTGTGGGGTTCCTATACTGCCCTGACATTTTAGGGGCCCTAAACCGTGAGTAGTCTTGAACCCAAATGTCTCAAAATTACCTGTGAAATCCTAAAGGTACTCATTGGACTTTGGGCCCCTTAGCGCAGTTAGGCTGCAAAAAAGTACCACGCATGTGGTACTGCCTTGCTCAGAAGAAGTAGTATAATGTGTTTTGTGGTGTATTTTTACATATACCCATGCTGGGTAGGAGAAATATCTCTGTAAATGACAAATTTTTGATTTTTTTTACACACAATTGTCCATTTACAGAGAGATTTCTCCCACCCAGCATGGGTATGTGTAAAAATACACCCCAAAACATGTTACACTACTTCTCCTGAGTACAGCGATATGACATGTGTGACACTTTTTTGCAGCCTAGGTGTGCTAAGGGACCCAACATCCTATTCACAGGTCATTTTGAGGCATTTGTTTTCTAGACTACTCCTCACGGTTTAGGGCCCCTAATATGCCAGGGCAGTATAGGAACCCCATAAGTGACCCCATTTTAGAAAGAAGACACCCCAAGGTATTCCGTTAGGTGTATGGTGAGTTCATAGAAGATTTTATTTTTTGTCACAAGTTAGTGAAAAATGACACTTTGTGAAAAAACAATAAAAATCAATTTCCGCTAACTTTTGACAAAAAATAAAATCTTCTATGAACTCGTCATACACCTAACAGAATACCTTGGGGTGTTTTTTTTCTAAAAAGGGGTCACTTGTGGGGTTCCTATACTGCCCTGGCATTTTACGGGCCCAAAAACGTGAGTAGTCTGGAAACCAAATGTCTCAAAATGACTGTTCAGGGGTATAAGCATCTGCAAATTTTGATGACAGGTGGTCTATGAGGGGGCGAATTTTGTGGAACCAGTAAGCAGGGTGGCCTTTTAGATTACAGGTTGTATTGGGCCTGATCTGATGGATAGGAGTGCTAGGGGGATGACAGGAGGTGATTGATGGGTGTCTCAGGGGGTGGTTAGAGGGGAAACTAGATGCAATCAATGCACTGGGGAGGTGATCGGAAGGGGGTCTGAGGGGGATCTGAGGGTTTGGCTGAGTGATCACACGGGGCAAATTAGGGCCTTATCTGATGGGTAGGTGTGCTAGGGGGTGACAGGTGGTGACAGGAGGTGATTGATGGGTGTCTCAAGGTGTGATTAGTGGGGGGAATAGATGCAAGCAATGCACTGGTGAGGTGATCAGGGCTGGGGTCTGAGGGCGTTCTGAGGGTGTGGGCGGGTGATTGGGTGCCCTAGGGGCAGATAGGGGTCTAATCTGATGGGTAGCAGTGACAGGTGGTGACAGGGGGTGATTGATGGGTAATTAGTGGGTGTTTAGAGGAGAGAACAGATGTAAACAATGCACTTGGGAGGTGATCTGACGGCGAGTCTGCAGGCGATCTGATGGTGTGGGTGGGTGATCAGATTGCCCGCAAGGGGCAGGTTAGGGGCTGATTGATGGGTGGCAGTGACAGGGGGTGATTGATGGGTGGCAGTGACAGGGGGTGATTGATGGTTGATTGATAGGTGATTGACAGGTGATCAGTGGGTTATTACAGGGAAGAACAGATGTAAATAATGCACTGGCGAATTGATAAGGATGCGATCGCTCCCCCGGCATGCCGAAAGGACGCAATGCCCATGGGCGTATTGCGGTCCTTTCGGCATCCACTTTGCTGCCGCCCATCGGCTGTGGGCGGTCGGCAAGTGGTTAACTTAGTTTTATTCACAACCGGGTATCTCTTTACCCCTATTGTGCTGTTTCCTAACAGGTCACTAGACATGGGCCTGGCTATAGCCAGAGTAGGATCATCCACTAGGAAACCTAGGCAGGTGCCTTGGGTCTAGTGGGTGTCAAGGGGACACCATCTCTGACCACTGGCATAACAATAGGGCCTGCAGCCCCTGCCCAGGCCCCCCTCGGGGCCCGCCTGGGGCCGTCATGGGGTGCTGGAGGGGACGCAGCATAAGGGGAAATCCATGCTGCACTGTCCCTCGCCCTCACCTCGGGCTCTCCCCTCTGCACTCCCCTCCAGCATTGAATAGTTTGTGTATGCAGGCGGCGGGCGGCAGGAAGTTGCGTCAGACACTAGAGGGAGAAACGTCCATGCTGGAACGCACGGAAGGTATGTATCTGCCGCTGCCCGCCGCCTGCATAAACAAACTATTCAACGCTGGAGGGGAGTGCAGTGGGGAGTCCCCCCTCCCCACAGAAGTGCCCTTCAGCGCCCCAAAACGGCCCCAAGCAGGCCCCAAGGGGGGGGGGGCTTAGTGTTTCTGCAGGGGGGCCCAGTGGGACCTTGTTACGCCCCTGTCTCTGACGTCCCTCCACTTCAGCTTACCAAAAAGTCCACAAGGGGGGTCCAAATCTACTACCTTGCCTGGGGCCCCATTACATTTTAATCCATCTCTGGCTATAGCCCATCGGCAGTCTCCTAAGCACAGTGTTATAAATGACTAACCTAGACAATTCACAATGTGAACCTCTGATCACAGTTCTCTGAACACAATCTGTAAACCAGTTTCCTCTCTATTTATGTAATGCATTTTCTAAGATGACAGACCTTACTTTGCACACCAGATGTCGGCAAGGAACCCTGTAATATACTTTTCCTAATTTCAAAGCACTGTATTCACAGTCAGCCTTCTGTATGTTTCTAATACTTCTAAAAACAAAGTGGGATTACACAACAACATCTGTCTTTTTTCAAATCTACTGTATATTGGCTTTAAAATTATTTTCTATAGTATAATGCTCTGTGGCTTCTTAAAAAATAATTCACTTCCATAACCAAAATACATATACAGTGGTGTGAAAAACTATTTGCCCCCTTCCTGATTTCTTATTCTTTTGCATGTTTGTCACACTTAAATGTTTCTGCTCATCAAAAACCGTTAACTATTAGTCAAAGATAACATAATTGAACACAAAATGCAGTTTTAAATGATGTTTTTTATTATTTAGTGAGAAGAAAAACTCCAAATCTACATGGCCCTGTGTGAAAAAGTGATTGCCCCCCCCTTGTTAAAAAATAACTTAACTGTGGTTTATCACACCTGAGTTCAATTTCTGTAGTCACCCCCTGGCCTGATTACTTCCACACCTGTTTCAATCAAGAAATCACTTAAAGGAATACTATGGATGTATGCATTTATTTTTAAATGCTGTATGTTGTAGCACACATTAGGGCAAGTACTAGGAGTAATTTGATTCCTCACACAGCTGTTCCTCTCATCTGTAAAATCCTCCGTCAGTTTTGGCGTCAGTGTTGGATACAAAATGTATCTAATACTGACTGCTCCCAGAGGGCTAGACCATGTCTCTGCACAGGGGAGTTGCTATCAACTCCTCAGTTTATAGTTTAATTATCACCTTGCTGAAAGAATCTTGTTGATATGGTGGTAAGGGGTTAAAGATTCTAGCAATATGTGTTTATTATCTTTGCTTCTCTTTACTGATAAAGATACTAATAATGCTAATTGTAGACAGTGGTCTGCCCCTCTCAGCAGCTTGTAAAGTGGATGCAGCCTGGAGTGAATCACCACAAGCAGGCAGCCAGTCTGAGTGTAAACACAGACTAGTGTTATATCTAGTTATATTCCAGCAATAATCCAGCTCATTTAGTTACCTGTTACCACCTCAGATCAGCCTATTTCTCCTCAGGTCTCCTGCATGCTGTGAGTGACACAGTGACATATATTTGTGAGCTGTGTGACAGAGTAACCAAGCAGCTCAGGGTGACCCAAACTACTATGAGCTGTGTGAGAAATGAATTTTTAAGCAGGGATAGCGAGTGAGAGACCTGGGTGAATAAATAAAGTGCCCCTAGCACTAGTGGTAATGTGTACACTAATATAGAGTATTAAAAAAAAAAGTCGTTTCAATCGATAGTACTCCTTTAAATAGGAGCTATCTGACACAGAGAAGTAGACCAAAAGCACCTCAAAAGCTAGACATCATGCCAAGATCCAAAGAAATTCAGGAACAAATGAGAACAAAAGTACTGTAATTGAGATCTATCAGTCTGGTAAAGGTTATAAAGCCATTTCTAAAGCTTTGGGACTCCAGTTAACCACAGTGAGAGCCATTATCCACAAATGGCAAAAACATGGAACAGTGATAAGCCTTCCCAGGAGTGGCCGGCCGACCAATATTACCCCAAGAGCGCAGAGAAAACTCATCCGAGAGGCCACAAAAGACCCTAGGACAACATCTAAAGAACTGCAGGCCTCACTTGCCTCAATTAAGGTCAGTGTTCACGACTCCACCATAAGAAAGAGAATGGGCAAAAACGTCCAGCATGGCAGATATCCAAGGTGCAAACCACTTTTAAGCAAAAAGAGCATTAAGGCTCGTTTTAATTTTGCTAAAACACATCTCAATGATTGCCAAGACTTTTGGGAAAATACCTTGTGGACCGAGGAGACAAAAGTTGAACTTTTTGGAAGGTGCGTGTCCCGTTACATCTGGTGTAGAAGTAACACAGCATTTCAGCAAAAGAACATCATACCAACAGTAAAATATGGACGTGGTAGTGTGATGGTCTGGGGTTGTTTTGCTGCTTCAGGACCTGGAAGGCTTGCTGTGATAGATGGAACCATGAATTCTACTGTCTACCAAAAAAATCCTGAAGGAGAATGTCCGGCCATCTGTTCGTCAACTCAAGCTGAAGCGATCTTGGGTGCTGCAGCAGGACAATAACCCAAAACACACCAGCAAATCCACCTCTGAATGGCTGAAGAAAAACAAAATGAAGACTTTGGAGTGGCCTAGTCAAAGTCCTGACCTGAATCCTATTGAGATGTTGTGGCATGACCTTAAAAAGGCGGTTCATGCTAGAAAACCCTCAAATAAAGCTGAATTACAACAATTCTGCAAAAACGAGTGGGCCAAAATTCCTCCAGAGCGCTCTAAAAGACTTGTTGCAAGTTATCGCAAACGCTTGATTGCAGTTATTGCTGCTAACGGTGGCCCAACCAGTTATTGGGTTCAGGGGGCAATTTCTTTTTCACACAGGGCCATGTAGGTTTTGAGTTTTTTTTCTCACTAAATAATAAAAACCATCATTTAAAACTGCATTTTGAGTTCAATTACGTTATCTTTGACTAATAGTTAACGGTTTTTGATGAGCAGAAACATTTAAGTGTGACAAACATGCAAAAGAATAAGAAATCAGGAAGGGGGCTCATAGTTTTTCACACCACTGTATATTGTTTTGTCAGCGGTATTGGGACTCTCGTAACTATAAGCCATATGCACAAAAAATGTCAGAGAAGTTGCCATGCGCAGAGAGCACATGGCAAACTTACTGACAAGGTAGCATGCATTATGCTATTAGCGTGAAATGCATTACCTTGGCAACTCCCGTTTTGTTAGAGTAATGCGAGCTACGCAAGTAGCGTAATTTATGTTGCCCTGGTAACACTGGCATGACCCAGGTAAATTGGGCCATGTTAATTGCCCAATGGGTGCTACCTCGTCACCATCATTAATGGTAAAATTGCTCTGCGTAGGGGCAAATAACTTTTACCTGACGTTTGTGAATATGCCCCTGATTATCCAAGCAAGCTGTCTCAATTCAACGCCACTAAACTGAAAGAGATTAAGCTGGTGCCAGACTCCAGGCCAAGCGCACCACATGGTGGGCAAAATGTGCAAACAAATAAAGAAAAAGGAAGCTTGCATAAAGGACTGTGTTATAAAGCCAAGTGTATTGGAGAGAAGACAATCACATGACATGCTTAGGGCATCTGCCCTTTATCAGGTGATGTATACAGTGAGAGAAAGAAGTATTTGATCCCCTGCTGATTTTGTTTGTTCGCCCTCTGACCAATAAATGATCAGTCTATAATTGTAATGGGAGGTTTATTGTAGTTGTCAGACACAGACCAAAAACAAAAATAAACATCAAAAACACAGTGCCTTAAAGTCAGTGCTTGCATCAAGCACTGACTTTAAGACACTGTGTTTTTGATGTTTATTTTACAGGCATTGTAATAAGTGAAATAAGTAAGTATTTGTTCCTCTATCAGTTAACAATATTTTAGGCTCCCAGGTGTATGCAGGTAACAGACTGAGATTAGGAGCACCCTCTGTAAAAGAGTGCTGCTAATCCCAACTTGTTACAGGACCTGTATAAACGGCACCTGTCCACAGAAGCAATTAATCAATCAGATTCCAAGCTAGCCTCCATGGCCAAGACCGAAGAGCTGTCCAAGGATGTCAGAGACAACATTTTAGACCCGCAGAAGGCTGGGCTACAAGACTATGGCCAAGCAGCTTGGTGAAAAGATGACAACAGTTGGCTCAATAATTTGCAAATAGAAGAAACACAAAAAAACTGTGAATCTCCCTCAGTCTCCGGCTACGAGCAGGTCCTCGCCTTGGGGAGTTGCAATGATCATGAGAATGTGGCAAAGCAACTGAGAACTATACGGGGGAACTTGTCGATGATCTCTGGGCAGCTGGGACCACAGTCACCAAGAAAACAATTGGCACCACAATATGCCGTGGAAGACTCAAATCTTGGAGAGCCTGGAAGGTCTTTTTGCTCAAGACAGCACAGTACAGGCTCATCTGCAGTTTGCCAATGCACATTTGAATGATCCAGAGGAGAACTGGGTGAAAGTGTTGTGGTCACATGAGACAAACATTGAGTTTTTTTAAATCAACTCAACTTGTCATGTTTGAAGTAGGAGGAATGCTGCTTATGACATCAAGAACACCGTCCCCACCATCAAACATAGAGGTGGAAACATTATGCTTTGGTAGAGTTTTGAGTAGAGTTTGGATCTGAGATGCCAGAGAATTAACGACACCAAATGCCTAAGCAGGTTCGATCAGACAAGCTGTCTGTACACACAATTTTTGTACAAATGATCATCAGTTGAAATGGTCTTTGTTGGCCATTATTGCATCTGTGTATGTAGACTAGGAAGCAGCTCTCAGCTATGGAAACCCATTCCATGAAGCTCTCTATGCATTGTCCTTGAGCTAATCTGAAGGCTGGCTGCATGAAGGTTGGTTTGCACTGTCCCTACTCTGTTGTTTTATGCAGCCACTTTATGGCTAAGTTGTTGTTGTTGCTTTCACTGTCTTATCATATCCCTAACAATTGACTGTGGAGTACTTAGTAGTGAGGAAATTTCACAAATAGACTTATCGCACATCTGGCATCCTATCTTGGTACCATGTTGTAATTCTCTGAGCTCCAGATAGAAACGAATTATTTCACAAATGTTAGCAGAAGTCTGCAGGCCTTTGAAAAAAATTGCCAGAGCCCGTTCTGGGAGGGAGGTAGAGTGATCACCTGCTTGGATGGATGACCTCATCAGGACAGGTGAGTATTTTGCTCCATAACCCCCCACCCTCCATCATACAGGCAGAGCCTGTCGTTACAGGCTATGTCTATTTTCACTGGAAGTACTTTTTAAAAGGTAGAGTGTGGATTCTCAACAGCAACTGTGACAGTCTGATGCAATCTTAAAAATCAAGCTATAAGACTGAAAGTAAAAATACGAGACTCTTTTCTATACTAACTACTGATGTTATATTTATCATTCATACTACACATAAAATGCATTACCTCATACATTTATTTTCATTTCAGTTTTACTTTAAGGACATTGGCATTGCCATGTTTTCCAAGTGAACACCAAAGAAACTGACAAAAAGGCTGCAAGGGGAAATCTGACATTCATGTCTTCTTTTTCACCAGTGTTAAACATTAGTGTGAATCTAGCTTAAAGAGGAGCTGTTAGGTATAAGGTCTCAGAGAAAATAAACACATATATCAGTAGCTAAAGATTGGCTGTACTTACATTACATATGCATTTCACTGTCCACGTTTGTACTTCACAGAATTTTTTATAGTATATGCAGAGATTGATGCTCCTGACAGCTCATGGCAGGTTCCATGTTTTTCTGTCAAATGTGTCCTCATGTCCTGCCTGCTTCCTGATCACAGATAAGCTCCTACTGAATAACACAGTGTGCAGTGAATATTAATGAGCCATGTGGCTAGGAACAATAGCTGACTCCTGCAGTGTACCCAGCCCGGAGATTTATCAGTGCTATGCGCTGGACTGATTACAAGCTGCTGTAACGTCTCATTAGCAGCCGAGGGGAGGGCCCCAGAATGCTTTGCAGTATAGTATGCGGCTTGCGTCCTCTTAGGTCTAACAGCTTTTCTGATAAGCCCACATCAAAGGTAACTGAGATTTTTATCTTCACTAATGGCTTTTTGGCTTCCTTCTAAACTGTTTAACACAGGAGAATAGAGGTTTAAATTAGCTTCTGCAGCCTGACAGTTGCTCTTTAAGACTGCAAGAAATAACCCACTAATTACTTGTGTTGTGTCATTATAAAGTTTCAGATCTGCATATTTTTAGTGAACATTTTGATACTTTTTTTCCCCTTTAAATACAGTCCCAACTTTGATGTATTCCAATCCATTACTGGTACCATGCTGCTCAGAAAAGAATCATAGCAGCCTTGCTTGACAAATAATACATGAAAGATTTCCCACAATAAGGCAGCTGTTCGAAGTGGTCATATCTGTTCATTTTCTGTGCCTTGTACATACCTTGATCTGCATCAAGGGGCTAAAAGCTAGTTGAAGGGCAAGATAATTTATCTATAGGAGTTTTCCAGTTTTTTCTTCCTATGTATATGACTTGCGAGAAGCGTACCTGGAAGTGTCATCTTCTGAAGATCAAAGGATATGTCTGCTTTGCAGACATCTGTGTCTAGTTCCTGCAGTTGATTAGTACACTGTAGTGACTGATGGGTATGGCTCAGCATGTTTCATATCTGTGCTGTTAGTCATGATTTTGATTCATTATATCAACTTTTTAATGGTAGAAATAGTAGATGTGTAATCCTTTTTACAGTGAAATAATCCATTTGGATGGCTCTGACCTTTAAAGCCAACATAGTTGTAACTGTACATAAATCGAAAAATCTGGGGACGGGTTGTGAATGTATCATGAGCAGAGTGATCAAGTGTTTTGTGTCTTATGATGGACATACATGAGTCGACCCGGTGGATCGATTAGCTACCGGATCGACTCCCGGCGCGTCCCCGCTCATCCCTACCGCCGTCCAGATCGATTCCCGCTCATCCCCGCGGGCACTTCTTATCTTCTGCTCGATTCCCCATTATTGTCCGCCCGCAGGGATCGAGCGGGCGGGGACCTTGACCTGTCGGAAATGATCAATCGAGCCATCAGCGTCTCAATTGATAAGGAATAATCGTGCTATGTATGCCCAGCATAAGGGCTCATTTCCATGCAGTGCAGAGCCCCGTGGGAACGCGGGCTGAAGCGCACACGAAATGCAGTTTATGTACTCTTTGAGGTTCCTGTGATCGCGTTTACATAAGCGTGCCTTAAAGCGCACTATATGGAAACGAGCCCTAAAGAGTGTTCTGCAGATAAAATTCTTGATTCAAAAATGTGGTCATATGATCTGAGGCTGCCCTGCCCAGGAAGTTGTCATCGGCAAGTGATGATGCTTTGCTGCTTGCTCTGCGTATTCCTGCTGTTCACATGATAAAAGGGAGAGCCAGAAGCGTATGGCATGTGCTATTGGCTCCTCGTACAAGGTGCACTGCTCCATAGCATCCCTGATGTTCTCCATATAGATTGCATTTTTTATCTGGGGAGCATTCGTCTGCCTGGTTACATTATTTGGGGGACAAGCTGCACAACTATTATTTTGGAAATATGTACAAGCTGACCTATTGCCATACGCCGTTCTTACAGGTCATGTTTCACGTCAACTTGGGCACAACCAATTCACCTGAGACTACACCTTACATTTTTGAGATGGTGACTCCACCCCCCATCTCTACCCCAGGGCCGATTTCAGTCTTAGCTATAGGCACTGTTTTCCCTAGGAATGCCTCTGGGCGGAGCACTGACTAAGCCTTACCTCAGTACAGAGGAAAGTAAAGCAACAAGGGCAAAAACGATCTCCCTGAGCAGAAGTATCATTTTTCAGCACCAGCAATCATATGATCATATGTGTCTTTTTAATTATGCTGAATTAAAGAGAAGTTAACTTTAGTTATTTAAGAAATCTATTTTTGCAGTAGTACACAAATAAATAAATAAAATACAACCAATGTACATTCTCTATCAAATGCATATGTGATAGTGACCCATTTTGCCATTGCATGTATTTTTGATTCACTACTATACATTTATCTTTGAAGCATTTTACATATTTTATATTTACAAGGGTCATCCAAAAAGTAAAGACACACTACATCTCCTGATTATTTCTCCACCTATCACCGCCTTTACTTAAAGTAAACCTGAAGTGAAAAAAACTCTCCTTAGGTTCAATACTCACCTAAGTAGAGGCTCTGGATAGTATAGAGCCTTCCCATTCTTCTCCCCAGCCTGTCATTCTAGTGTGGTCTGCTGGTAAAGCAGACTGGCTGCTGCATGTGCGAGTCTGGACTCACGCATGCACACTAGTGCTGCACCTGTCTTTGGAACTACTCAAGGAGGGAAGTAACTAGGAAGCATGTCGCCCCTCCCCCCATGACAACTTTGTGGGGGTCCATGCGTAGGGAAAAAAAGTGTTTTGTGCTTCTGTAAATTACACAGGTAGAATGCCTTGCATGGCAGATAAAAGCAGTTGGATGTTACTTTCTGGACGACCCTAATACATAGTTGTAAAACAAGGCACAGAATCCCAAAAGAGTCCCCAGTGGTCCCTATTTTTATTAAATAAATACTGTAGGGAAGATTATACACTTAAGGCAGGAACCAAACAAATCCTCTGCAGCTACTTCATACAGTGTAAACCAAATGGACGACCCATCCTTGTCATGCAATTTCCGATGCGCATTAAAAAAAATTACACTGCAGCATAATATTGTATTGTACACTTTATGAGTTTGCCATAGTCGAAGACAGAGGCGTAGCTTTGGTTTTCTGCGCCCGGGTCCCGGGGACAAAGACAATTTTGTGCCCCCACCCAAACAAACTGGGCATGGACACGCATCCGAATGTGGGCATGGTCTTGGGTAGAGACAGATGGATAAATGCTGTTTAGATAGCCACATGTGCCCCCTTCCCCATAGATAGACAGTTGTGGCCCCCTCCCCAGATGTGCCCCCTTTAAATAGCCAGATGTGCCCCCTTCACATAGCAAAATGTGCCCCCCTTCCTCCTGTTTATATAGCAATATTTGCTCCCCTCACTTCTGTTTATATAGACAGATGTGCCTGCTTTTTCTGCTTCTGTAATGTTTCTGAACTCCTCTGCAGAGAGAGGGGAAGAAGCAGGGGCACTTTGGGCAGCCAGCGAGCCACCTCTCACATTCGTGGGGGTGCAGCCGCCGCACTGAGGGCCCTCATAGTGCTACGCCCAGGGACATATGTCCCCTCTTGCCCACCCATAGCTACGCCTCTGGTCGAAGATCAGCTGCCATCAGCTCATCTTTGGCCAAATTAACCAGTTCCGGATCTCTGGTACGTATACATACGCCCCTGAAGACTTCACTTGTGGATCAGGGGCATATATATATATATATATATATATATATATATATATATATATATATATATATACGTACTTCCGTATTGTGATTGGTGAGTTGGAGCATGTGTCCCCAAAGCCAATAAAAGTAACAAATTATCACCGGCATCAGCATGATGCCTGTGGTTATTCACAAAGTGAAAGTAAAACACATACACAACTCTTCCTGCATACTGTTTACAGTAAAGTACACAGGATTAAGTGTAGGGACAACCTAGTGGTCAAAAAGTAAAAACACCTGCACATACTGTACACTAAAATACATTAAAAAATAATTTCCCCAATAGTTATCATCCCTTTCTACCTCCCTTCCCCATAGTTACAAAAATAAAAACAAAGTGACAGCATTAAAACATATACCGGTATATAATTGTTACCTTAGGGACTCAGCTTATTTAATATGTATGTCATGAGGGTATGTTACTGCAAATAAGGGCTTTTAATTATTGATAAAGTAAAAAGAAACACAAAACAGAAAAAATACACCATAAAATATTGTCACCATACATTGTACTAGGGACATAATAATAACTGAGACAAATCGGCAAATACAATGGGCATGACTCACAAAGCTTTTTCACCTGTTTTCCTCTGTTTTCACCTTATCTATGTATGTTACATTTTAAGCTCCCAAAGTGTAAAAATATAATATAGTTAAGGTAAAAGTAATATTGAAATTAAGTTGTTTAGAACAATTTGAGTTGAGTGATTATTTTTCTTGTAAATGTGCTGAAAGGTTTTTTTCATCAATTAGGTGATGATAAATAAGTCATTTATGAGAAGTTTTGTGAATAGAGCCCAATGTGTGGGTTTTATCTATCGTAGCACATTTTTTTTAAAAAGTACAATAGCTAAAAAAATATATTTTTTTTCAATCATAGGAATCGTCAATTGGACTTGCTTGTAACAGCACCAATTTTCATCCGATTCGGTAATAAATATGGAATGGTCGATCGGCTAAATGTATAGCCACCTATGGTGTTCAAATTTGGTAGAATTAATTTGGAAACCCGAATTCTCCTGCACCTCACACTTAAAGATTAACTCCAGTGAAAATAATGTAATAAAAAAGTGCTTCATTTTTACAATAATTATGTTTACGTGATTGAGTCAGTGTTTTTCCATTGTAAAATCTTTCCTCTCCCTGATTTACATTCTGACATTTATCACATGGTGACATTTTTACTGCTGGCAGGTGATGTCAGTGGAAAGAGATGCTGCTTGCTTTTTTGGCAGATGGACCCAGACGTAAATGGCTGGTATTTCCCACAATGCAATAGGGTTCACAGAAAAGAAACTGTCAGAACCATGGTCCTGACATCACTCAGTGGGAGGGGTTTCACCACAATATCAGCCACACAGAGCCCCCTGATGATCCGTTTGTGAAAAGGAAAAGATTTCTCATGGGAAAGGGGGTATCAGCTACTGATTGGGATGAAGTTCAATTCTTGGTCACGGTTTCTCTTTAAGTGTACTCCCACAAATGAGTGAACTCCCCGTGACCTTGTCCACTGCTTCAGGTGGTTCACTCACTTGCGGACCATGTCCACTGCATTCAGGTGCTGAAATGTGGGGTGTGGGAATTCAGGTTTCCAAATTCTGAACCCTACTCATAACTCCAGCCACAACCAATTCTGCCTGTGTCATGCCCATCCCACCTATACCCCACCTATGCTACACCTCTTCTACTCTTACTCCTCCCCTCCCCTCCCAAACCTCTGGAAGCTTCATATCCCTTTAACAACTTCTATAATATCCACATTTTTACATCAGCAGTTCTGTAATTACTTTTCTCACAGCAGTAATCCATGGAAAGATACACCATTGTGGAGGATAATGTATACATTTATATATATATAGTGAAACATTTCCTTAGAAGTGCATAAATATGAGAGAGGCCCATCCAAAATGATTTTAATAAATTCTACAAAAATAGTCACTGAAAAAAAAAAACATACTCTTTGTATCCAAAAGGCGCATGAAGCACACAGATGATAATAGTGACTACAAATCTACCTGTAAATTACATTTATATTCATTCTGTTTTTCATAAGTAACATTCGGCTGTTTCCAAGCTGTCCGCATGTTTCACCAGACCGCCTGTGGATACTTTATTCGCTATAATAAATGCACCAGAGGCGACCGAATATAAACGCTTTCTGTCATGAACTGGATGATTAAATATTTAGCAGAAATCTTTAGGCTCTGCAGTTGTAAACAAAAACGAGAAGACACTTTAAATTATCCTTAATAGTTCCATTGGTAACCAAAAAAAATAAGGAGGCCTATAAATACTCACCCCCCAGCGGAGGCCTGAATTACCCAATACAGGCATTAATAAATTAACATAGCGTGTGTTATGATAGATACAAGTGTTAACTGAATAAAGGCGCAAGTCACTTGTTTGCTTAATGGCAGCACAGCGTATCATTATACAATACTTCAAAGAATAAATAAAATCTAATGCTATAAGGATGTTGGGCTCTTATTTTTTTCCTTGTGTCTGATTTCAATGCCTACCAGGCTGACTTTCTAAATAGGTCATGAAGGCTATGTCCAAGAATAGAAACGCCATCAATTGTACCGTCTTGTCATCATGGATATCAAGCTGAGATACCACATGGAAGTGCTGCTGACCACTGTGCACAAATCCAGCACAATGCCTTCAACAACTTTATCCACTTTTTTTATCTATAATACAGTAGGAGGAGTCCAAAAATAATACAATTATTAAAAACAGTTTAAAAGAGAGGTACGGCGGTTGGCTTTCCTCTCAAGAAGACAAAGAAGGCAGTGGATCGCTTAGCATATAAAAAGAAGACACTTGTTCCCGATTGTACATTGGTAATAGGAGAAAAAAAACACATTAGGCCTCATCCAATTCACTTTTTCTCTAAGTTTTCTCGTAGGTGATATTTTCACATTTTATTAAAAAAATGCATTTTGGTACTTTTACAATTGCAGTGCTGAAAAGTTAAAAACATCAGTTTAAGAGTGTACCAAGTAGGCCACCATGGAGTAATATGGAGTCTTGCCAAAGGTCTCCTTAGTGAATAGGTGCAGCCAAGATTAAAATCCTGTTCTCCTGTGTCAAAGGTGGATTGTGACAAACATCTGACAGTTTCACTGAACCTTAGCGGGACCACATGTTCCCCACGCGTGATCTAATTGGTTGCTGTTAACGCAACCTAATTTTGTGACTACCCTCTTAGTGGCTGGGGATGCTCTTGTCCTGGCATGCAGCAGTGATCTAGAACGCCACATATCCCGGTATACACTAGCGTATGGGGATGCACTGGATTTTGAACCACGGCTGTGCACATTAACAGCTGCAAGACAGATGCCCACGTGGAGATGGTGGCTTCTGTGCAGCCCCGTAGGTAAGTTGGGGGGTTGGGGGCAGTCATAGAGCTAGGAATCGCCAGGGGGGATCAGTTAGGATTAGGCATCATAAGGGGGATTCTTTAGCATTAGGCATTGCGGGGGGGGGGGGGAGCGGTCTTCAAGATTAGGCATCACAAAGGGAGAGTGGTTAGGGATTGGCCGCACCGGTAGTAATGAGCAGAAATTACACCTATGCATAATTACGCATTGAAATTCACAATTGCACATCGCAAATGTAATGCAAATTTCGGGGAAAAGCATCATTCATTTCATATGTAATTTAAAGCATTCCTAATTTCGCATGAATTTACGTGTAATTTATGAGTAATTTCATGACGACTTTGGTAGTGAACAGGAAAGCCTCCATACTTGCTATTGCCACCAAAATTGCTACATATGTTAAAGGAATACTATCGATTCACATATTTTTTTCAATTGACACAGGAATTGTTTAGGAAGTGCTGCTAAGTACTGGTGTATACATTTTAGTAGCAACTTCTTTGTTTACTGTTATCAAAATACTTTCAAACTTTACTGACGTCTGACGCCAAAACTGACGGCTGACTGAGCCATGAGGAGAGGGGAAATTCCCCTCACACTTGATCAGTTAACTCTATGTGTAGCTCTGTAACAGAGAGAATAGCTGCAGCTCCTGTGTCCTGTGTTTCTGACTGATGTGTCTGAAGAGAGCAGAGGAAATGTAACTAATTGCCACAGCTTTTCATACTGTTTTTGCTTTCAGAGTTTGATATGTTTGATATTTGCTTTCTGTAGTCTGATATGCAAGTCTGGCTGTGCATTGAAGCAGAGACCCCTTCTGCAATTGATTTGTCCCAATATAGCTAAATCCTATCCTCAATAAATTACAGCTTTTGCCTCTGATATTTAACATGAAAAGTAGGAAAATGTTTACACAGCTACATTATTTACACACTTTCATTTTAGAACACTTGGGTATCGATAGTATTCCTTTAAGTAGAATGGGATATTGATGTACAGGGTGGGCCATTTATATGGATACACCTTATCTATGGATACACCCCATATACCACACCATACCATCAATTTTTATGTTCCATCTTGGACGGATCTATCCAATGTGGGTTAGTGTCAGACCAATAGCGGTGGTTTTGTTTCTTAATGTCACCATTCACATAAAATGGTGTATCCATATAAATGGCCATATTAAGGGTATCCATATAAATGGCCCACCCTGTATATTCAGCACTCAGACCAATGTACACAAACAGTATATACACCAAAGAGGGTGAGACTGCGAGAGGTAGGGAGAGAGTGGGTTAAATCAGACAGGGGGTAACAGTAGTGACAGGAATACAATCACTTCTACATTCAGTCCACACAGATATGACTGAAGAGATACTCCACTGCTACAATCTCCTCAGCTCAATACCACTCTACATCAGAGTTCCCAAAACCTGTCCTCAAGCCCTTCTAACAGTACATGTTTTGCAGAAAACCACAAACATGCACAGGTGGTATTTAGTGTCGCCGCAGAGCTGATTAACAACCTCTGTGATTTTCCGCAAAACATGCACTGTTGGTGGGCCTTGAGGATAGGGTTGGGGAACACTGCACATGACAGAAATAGCAGACAGTGGTGAGGACGTAAATAAACCTCCAAAAGACACATATAAACAACCCAACATGTTTCACCCAAAAAGGGCTTCATCAGGGTACACATAACAATGCAAGGTGTGGAACACAAAATCACAAACGCTCACCAAACAAATGGAAAAAAAAACTCAGCAAATAGCCCAAGTCAAAGCCTTCCAGAGGCTTCCCACTATTTCCAGACGCCAGGTGTTCGAAAAAAAAGGAAAATAGAAAAAAGGTAAAACTAATTTTTATTATTGAACATAAGGAATAAGAATTTAAAGGAAAAAATTATTCATTCCATTTCACTAAGTTAAAAAATTATCAGACATCAGGTGAAGTACATTACTTCTTCCACTCGAAATGGAAGACTAGATTCGTGTTAATTTAATGACACTGGAAACATCTGACGGCTGTCGAAAAAGCCCGCTCCATACTTTCTACCCATGAGTGTGTTCTGCTATGTAGGAATACATTTTCTTACTAGAAAGTTAGAACTAAGATGTAATCTCATTTTGTTTTCAATAGACCGAAGCAAAATTAATTATTCATTAGGATATTTTCTTAAAGTAGTGTCTTAGCCTTAATTTCCAATTCCCTTAATGCGGTAAGGATCTGTGCTGGCAAGCTATCAATTATTAATGGAGTTAAAACAATATTTGTTTTACATACGATAAACTCCTTTGGGAAAGCATTAAATCTGCTTACGAATTCTCTGCTAGCTTTTCTGTTGTGCGCAGAAGAGAGTTGAGCGCAGTGCAACAATACCATACCAGCCCATAGTCTTTGGGTGTTTTTTTTTTTTTTTTTTTGTTCTTTGTTGATTTTTTTGTTTTCAAACTTGGTTAAAGTATTTTTAATGAGAAAACTGGAAACTTAAACTTCCCTTAAGCATGTGTTGCCATGGGAATATTTTGTTTTAAAGCTAGGCTCATACTACGGCTATGTGATTAGGCCTCGGATAAATTAATGCTAATGAGGATTTAAAATGAATTACAAATGAAAGGAGCAGCAAACATTTTTTTTTCTTTTTAATGGTTTTGCTAGCTCATTTTTTTTGTCTTCTATTTAATTGTATTTACTTCACTGGGCGGATCTAGGCTCAGACATCCTCCCAATGCTGTGATACATTGCTGCCATTGTTGCTGTGGCAACTAAGGATGCAACATTACTCACTGCTAGAGATTAAGTTGACTTCTGACTTTTTATACAGTAGCTCCCAACTGTCCCTTTTTCAGAGGAACAGTCCCTCATTGAGAGCCAAAATCCTCTTTTCCAAAATAGGAACAGTCGCTCTGTGTACGATTTCATGTTTGGAATCAGCAGGTTCTCTAACTGGTTTAGACTTCTAGAAGTAGATAACAAGATTAACTACCCACTGTGGCATTATGTGACATCTGTTGTCGAGGTAAGCTAGTCTGACCTAATCCATTACTGACCCTAGCCCTGCCTGACCTTGCTTTTGTCTCTCCTTTGACCTCTCTTCACTTCAACTTCCTAAAAAGGACCTCAAAAGTGTTCCAAATATACCTTGCCTAGAGCCCCATTACATCTTTATTTATCTCTGCATGCACACGCTCGCACACACACGCACACACATGCACACACGCACACAAACCATAGATTGTAAGCTTAATTGAGCAGGATCCTCTCATCCTCCTTTTAATAGTTTGTACTAGTTTTGAATCAAGGTTTCTCATGTACAGCCCTGCTTCTTGTACCTTAACGTGTAATCTGTAGGGTCCAGCGTATCACATTTGTACGGTGACATTTCAGCACATTGCTCACATCCTTCACGTATTGCTAGAATACAAGTGCCATTAAGAGGTGTGAGCAGTCTCTGGTAACATGTAACCTTTCCATCCTAAAAACAAAACAGCAAGTCTATTCCGAAAAAAGCCGGAGATTATTTGACAGACTGAGGCTAATTGTAGACCTACATTATAAATTCAGTAAGGAGCTCTTTGGGCAAGACTCCCTAACACTGCTACTGCCTACTGAGTGCGCTCTAGTGGCTGCCTCGCAAGCGCTTTGAGTCCGACAGGAGAAAAGCGCTATACAAAAAAGGTATTATTATTATATAGCAATCTGTGTGTGTGTGTGTGTGTGAGAGAGAGTGTGTGTGTGTGTGTGTGAGAGAGATTGTGAGAGTGTGTGTGTGTGAGTGTGTGTGAGTGTGTGTGAGTGTGTGTGAGTGTGTGTGTGTGAGTGTGTGTGTGTGTGTGTGTGTGAGTGTGTGTGAGAGAGATTGTGAGAGTGTGTGTGTGTGAGTGTGTGTGTGTGTGTGTGTGTGTGTGAGAGTGTGTGTGTGTGTGTGTGAGTGTGTGTGTGTGTGAGTGTGTGTGTGAGTGTGTGTGTGAGTGTGTGTTTGTGTGTGTGTGTGTGTGTGTGTGTGTGTGTGTGTGTGTGTGTGTGTGTGTGTGTGTGTGTGTGTGTGTGTGTGTGTAAGGGGGGGGGGCAGAAATCACAGTAAAATAATCACAAATGATTTAAGTATTTTTAAAGTATACTGTAAATACGGTTGTTGATAATTAAGGATGGTTGGAAATGCCGATTACCGATTCTGTGGATTTCCGCTTTCCCTTTCTGATGAGTCATTTTATGCATTCTCTGATTGGCCAAATACTTCTGAGTTGTCTCTGCATTCTCTGATTGGTCCAATGCTTCCAAGTTCTGTGATTGGACTTACATTACCAAGTTGCAGTAATGCTGTATTTTTTTTGTGTCTTTTTTTGCATCCTCTGATTGGCCAAATACTTCCGAGTTGACTCTGAATTTTCTGATTGGTCTAATGCTTCCGAGTTCTGTGATTGGGCTAAAATTACTGAGTTGTGGTAATGCAGTATTTCTGCGGAAATCCAATTTTCATTTTCCGAATAGAAATGTTGATTTCCGATTGGAAATGTGGAAAGTTCAATATCGCAGAATCTGAATGGGCATTCCTCCTGATATTACTTATTCCATAAAATATGGCACTGTTGAACTGGACACCCATTACACAAAGGAGGTCAACAAAACGACCCAACTGCCCACTGTCACATAAATCAGCATTCACTACTCCAGACTGGCAAATTCTAGATCCGAAAGCTGAGCTTTTTGGAATACTATGGAAGACTTTCCCCCTTTCATGAACACGCTTCAATGGTTAGCAGCATCTGGGAAGAGGGGATGTGAGGCTAAAAGCACCTTATCAGAAATGAGTACAGCAGGAAACAGTGGTAACAGGCAGCAATTAGACATAGATTGATATGAGTGATAGCATTATGGTGGTGGTGTACCTATCTCCATAGTGAGAAGTGTTACTGCAACTAGGTAAAGTGCAGTATACCCAACGGGATGAATACATGGCATGTGTCCAAGGTGCCTGTTAATGGGGGAAGTACTTCACAGCCTCCCTAGTGGCCACCTTATACCTTCCACTCCTGCCTCCCCCAGGAATCGCAGCTGTCGGCAGGGACGGATTTCTGGGAAGGCCACAAAGGCCATGGCCTAGGGCGCTAAAATCTGATAAGATAAGAAGGGCGGCAGGACTTGAAGAGAGAAGAGGTCATATGTCAAAGTAAATCATCTCTTCTGGTCCCGCAGTGCAGCCAGCCAGTGCCCTGCTCTGCACTAATAGATTAATTCCAGAGTTCCTCAATTCCTGCTTTTCTCTCTCTCACTTCCTGATGTGTTATGACAATCAGCATCTGCTGTCACCTGATGATCCATTCCTCTGTATGATGTACATACAAGTCGATATGAGAAATACCAGGGATTTACATTACAAAGCAGATAGAACTAAGTTCCTCTGAGTTTTAATGCAGGCATTCACAAACAGTCCCC
The DNA here is from genome assembly GCF_040937935.1 of Hyperolius riggenbachi. Classification (NCBI taxonomy): domain Eukaryota; kingdom Metazoa; phylum Chordata; class Amphibia; order Anura; family Hyperoliidae; genus Hyperolius; species Hyperolius riggenbachi. The sequence continues at coordinate 103,269,599 of NC_090652.1, forward strand.
ATCAGCTGTAGCCTTGCATTGGATCTGCTCTCCATCATCATGTGACATGGGGGGTTAAACAATGAGCACAGTGAAAAGTTCGAGGCAGGAGGTTCAATGCTGGAGTTAGATAGTATGGAGACAGGTAATATCCACCAATTTTGCCAACATATAGGAAGGAAAGCTATCTGGATCTATCATGAAAGACCTGCCATAGGGGTCCTATGAGTTATGGGGGTGCTGTCTGTCATGGGCCTGCCGTTTGTTACTAAGGGTCTTGTCTTTTTCTGGAGCTGCTGTCTGTCACACGGGTCTGCTGTTTGTTACTAGGAGTTGTGTCTGTTTATGGCGTTGTTACTGTCACTGGGGAATGTTTGTTACTGGAGGTGCTGTCTGTCATGGGCCTGCCGATTGTTAAGAAGGGTCTTGTCTGTAATTGGGAGTGGCTGTCACTGTTTTGGACAGTGTGCCCCCTCTACTGGTGTTTGTCATAGGCAATGTTTTCATGGGGGGGGGGGGACAACTTGGGTAAGACCTAATGATGTCTCTACTGTAACACATTGGGCTTGATTTACTAAACCGTGATAACTCATATCACAGCCGTTTTCGTGCCAATTTTCACGTTTGCGCGTGATGGCGAGTTATCGCACGCAATCTCAAATTTTTGCACGAAACCGCAATCTTTTTGGCACAAAAATTTGCGATTTTGCACTATAATTCGTGATCGCGCGCAAACACGAAAATGCACATAAAAATGGCCATGATATAAGTTATCACCGTTTAGTGAATCAAGCCCATTATTTGATCAAATGGTGCACATACATCGCCACGCTCACACTTTTTTTGGGGGGGGGATGCGCATCATACCAGCCTGACAGAACCTCAGCTAACGCTGCGCATTTTTGCAGACGGAAGAAAGTAAACTGATAAAATATGACAAGTCCAAAAAATAACTCTCAACAAATATAAACATATCAGAGTAATAATTCCTATCATGTGTTCTATGCATGGCTATGATATTCACTCAAAGGAGAAATTATACTTTATACAAGATCCGAAGCGTGATTTGGTCATGCTTAATTACCGCAATAAAAACTTTTTTTTACGAGACTATTGCTTTAATATTTAAGCAGACCGGTTGAATTTTTGGCTATTGAATTAATTATGCATTATGCAGATAGCGAGCAGAAAGAAACGGTGTGGATATCTATATATCCAGTAATTAACCTTCATTATTATTGCTGTCTATAAACTGACCTCATGTATCCCATTAAGGGAACAGTGTGAAAACCTTGTGGGTTTAAATTAAAACCTACTCACTGAAACAGCACCTGTTATGTCTGCCTGGCGACAAATCTGACAGATGTTCAGAGGGTTTCACTGCATCGTTTTTTCATGAAATGTCATATTTTTCTTCCCAGCTTTCTGCATTGCTTACAAAGTCCAAGAACACAGACATGTATTTGCAATGGAAAGCAGAGACCTGCAGCAGTTTGCACACCTGCGGATTGTACAGGCTTACCTTATGTTTAGTATTTGTATCACATGGAGAATTTCCTTTAAAGTAACACAAAAGCGAAAAAGAAACATGATATAATGGGCTTGATTCACAAAAGGGTGCTAAGTTAGTTAGCACAACTAAAAGCCCCTTAGCACGCCTAAAGCCCTTTGGGACACGCAAAGTTTTGCGCGCTACCCTGCGCGTCCGAAAGGGCTTTAGGCATGCTAAGGGGTTTTAGGCGTGCAAAGTTTGGCACTGCGCGGTGCGCATGAAACGTCGCACTGGGTGCAATCAAACCATCGCACTGGGTGTGCTTAAAACGTCGCACCGGGTGCGCCCGAAACGTTGCATGGTGCGACGTTTCTGGTGCATCCGGTGCAACGTTTTGATCGCACCCAGTGAGACGTTTCGTGCGCAGCGCTAAACTTTGTGCACGATCACTAAAAGCATTGGGCGTGCTAACTGCCTAGCACCAGAGTTAGCACGCCCAAAGCTTTTGGGCGTGCTAACTTAGTTAGCACCCTTTTGTGAATCGAGCCCAATGAAATGTATGTGTAGTACAGACAATTAATAGAACATTAGTAGCAAAGAAAAGAGTCTTACATTTTAATTTTCATTTAAACAGCTTTTTTTTTTTTTATAACGCTGCATCATTCTCTTATATTTGCAATTTACAAACTACACTCTGCATTTTAAACTATGAAACAGAGCCAAACTAATGGCCCTTTGAACTTTCCTGCAGGAAAAACCTTCAACAAACAAAAAAAAAAGGTTGAGAGAAGTTCTTCAAACAACAGCACTGTAGCTGACCAAGATTGGTCTAAGAGCTCAGAGAAGCTGTTTTGCAAAGATAACAACTGGAGTTTCTTAACTTTTCCTGTACTGGAAACAAGATGAGACTCATATCTGTGCCATTAATGTTCTATTTCTTAGCTGCAGTACACATACAAATCATTATATCATAAGTTTAACTTCAGATTCGCTTTAAAGCCAATGGGTACCGCTTTAAAAATAAAAAAGTCAGATACTCACCTAAGGAGAGGGAAGGCTCGGTCCTAATGAGCCTTCCCTCTCCTCTCCCGGTGCCCTCGGTGCTGCGCTGGCTTCCCCGTTCGCGTCCGCCGCCGCAGGGACTTCGGAGGTCTTCGGGAGCACTCGGGCTTCCGAAGACGGGCCGCTGCATACTACGCACGCGCGAGTGCGTCATAGAGGGTGTTCGCGCATGCATAGTATGGAACGGCCCGTCTTCGGGAGCCCGAGTGCTCCCGAAGGCTTCCGAAACCTCCCTTTGGAGGCGGAAGTGGCAGTATTTGACCGAACTGGTCTGACTTTTTTATTTTTAAAGTAGTAAACATTCACTTTAAAGGAAACTTTAACTATTAAAAACCACTCCGAATGTTGCATGTGCGTCCCTGTGCTGTGCACCTCCTGCAACGCTATTGCGCAGTAAGAAAAATTGCTACTGTGCATGTGCAAAACCCTCCAGGCTACAGGATCACGATCAAAGAGGCGCGCAGCCAGCGTCATTGATGAGCAGTGGATGGCGACTTGCCCAGCTTATGGAGACGGACATCGGTGGAATGGCGCAGTAGAGAACGATGGCAAGGGACCGGAAAGACTTTAGGGGGCTGGAGGAAACCCCAGGTATCTAACTGGGCAATTTTTTTTCCAGTTGATTGTCCCTTTAAAATGTCATCTAAGGTATAAAGCTTTAAACACAGTCTAACTCTAACCGTAAAAAAACATACATTATTGGTTTTCAAGTTAATGTAAGGGTTAATAATTCAAATGTCCACTTCACTCACAAGCTAACTGATCATAATCAGATTGCCATTGCCTTTCCAAAATTATCAGAATGTTTTCAGGTGTACTAAGCTGAATAACCAAGAAACGTTTCTGTTCTATCCAGGGTGGAAGCAGATAACTTTTCTGCTTTATTTGCTCAGCAATTAATTCATTACAAAACAATCAAATAATTTGTTCTGCAACCAGCAATGTTATCAATTCATTTCAGTGAAGTAGAACTAAAGCTACATAACACATTTTCATGTACACGGGAATTACGTACATAGGGCTCATTCCATACAAATGTTTTGCTAACCTGGCATGACGGAGGAGCTTCTTGGTGGTGAGGGGGAGTAGGTAGAACTATGCACTCAGAAGTAGCTCATGCATTTGGGGGTCATTAAGGTTCCAACATAAATCACGGCACTGATTTTAAGTAGCCTCACGGCTGATGGTCTCTCATTGCATGCTGCATATTTATCGATCATCTGTCATTGGTCACAAGAAGGATATATTAAGAAGATGATTTTTAATGATCACTTAGCCACAGCCTTGTTGTGGCTACATTAGTGGTAGTGCTATGGTGTTGTTTTTATCACGAGCAGTACACTAGTTTGTTTAATTCTTTTTGTCTCATTTCACTTATTGTTTCTTGTTTTTTTTTAGATTTGGCTTTTTGAGCCTTTAGCCTTGATAAAGAGAAATCCCAATTTGATCATGCGTTTAGACAGAACCAGTCAAAAACAGAACCAGTCAATGGATCAAAGTCATCAATTCAACTTATATGTGTCTCCAATACATTGAGAACACAACGCAATCTGGATGAAAACAAGAGCGCTCTATAGTGAATTAAATCCAATTACATTTAATGCACTATAGAGCACCTTGATAAAGAGACCCTTTGTGGTCTTGAAACATTGGATTTACAATTTATTTCTAATAAACCTTAGAGGACAACTGTAAACAATAAAGAAGTTAGATACTCACCTAAGAGGAGGAAGGCTCTCAATCCCTTAGAGCCTTCACGTTCCTTAATGCGTCTCCTTGTCCCATCGCAGATCTCCCCCCCACTTCTTTATTGCCTTTAACTTTAATGTTGAAGAGGCTTTCAGGTCTCTTTAGAAAGCCACGGAAGCATTCAAGTCTCCAAATACTACCGAAGGCTTCTAATGCACACTCGTACAGAGCTGTTTATCTTCCGCAGATACAGCTGGTGGGTGATTTGAACAGGGACCAGCAGTGGAGCGAGGGGATGCAGAGAGGAATGTGAAGGCTCTAAGAAATCCAGAACCTCCCCTAAGTTGAGTTTCTAACGTTTTCATTTTTATTGGTTACAGTTGTCATTTAACCAGTTCCAGATTTCTGCTACGTATATATACACCCCTGTGTTTACCTCTAGCAGATCAGGGGCGTATATATACGCACTGTTTACTCACCGCCGCCAATCGCGATTCCAGCGCCGTTTCCGCCGCATCCCCGTTCTTCTGTGTTCAGGGCATGAGAATAATCCATTCTCAGCCCTCATCCCCGTGCCGATTCGAATGGGAGAGAGAGCATCTCTCATTCATAACCCCAAGGAAACTGTTACAAACAGTTTCATTCCTATCTGCTGTAGCAGACAGTGAGCTAAGTGTAGTGCTAAGTGTAGTGCCATCTTGTGGCCAAAAAGTAAAATACAACCATATACACCCCAATATACCATAATACACTCTTACATTCAAACATTTATTTAAATATTTACTATTGTTAAACCCCTTCCACCCCTAACCCATAGTTACCAAAATTAAACTTGTAAATAAAAAAAAAAATTACAACATTAAAAAAAACCTAAATAAATAGTTACCCTAGGGACTTTTTAAATATGAATGTTATGTCGATATATTAATGTTGCTTTTGTAAATAAAAGCCTATAATTATGTTTATAGTATAAAAAAACAGTAAACTGAAAAAATACACCTTTGTTTCCAAATAAAATATTATCGCCATACATTGTACTAGGGACGCAATTTAAGTATTGTAATTAACGGGACAAATGGGCAAATAAAATGTGACTGTTTTACCTACAATAGCACTTTTTTTTTAAGCTACAATGGCTGAAAACTAAGAAATGATGATTTTTTTTCCCTGTAAAATGCATATATAATAAAATATTTCTTAGCAAAAAGTATTGCCCAAAGAAAGCCTAGATTGTCCCGCAAAAAATAATACATAGATCGTTTCAGTGTGTTAAGTAGTCATAAAGTTATTAGCGAATGAATGGGAGGTGCGTTATGTGAAAATTGCTCTGGTCTTGAAGTGGAAAAAACCTGTGGTAGGGAAGTGGTTGAGCTATTCAGGAGACACTGGCATTTCTAAAAGTCTTGCCAAAAGTAGGCGGTCATTCAGCTTATATCACCAAACGATCCTTCTAGTCACCTTGGCCCATACACAATGTGTGCAAGAGATACATATTCATTCTTTGTTATTGGTACCGACTGAAGCCTACTCAGATAATTATTACTATGGTTTACATGGGCATGAAATTTGACCAATGCCATGCTGCCTCTGAGGAATTAGGATTCATTTAGTGTAATCTATTTCCATTTAAATAACACCCCTAATGAAACAGTCTTTTAATTACATACTAGAACATTTTACCAGTTCATTATAAAAGCCGCTATTAGTTGTTTTTGTTTTTTTCGTGTATGTGTTTTTTTTTCATTTGTTTGTTTTATTTGAAAGTGCTCATATCTTCCAGTGAACATGTTTTATTCATTATGATAGTGACTAACCCGCATTTTTCCTTATTTTTTTTTTCCTT